>NW_009915256.1:0-293 GCF_000696875.1 Nestor notabilis | reverse complement strand
TTGTGTTGGTTGAGCTTCATGAGGCTGGCATCGGCCCACCTCACAAGCATGTCAAGGTCCCTCTGGATGGCATCCCTTCCCTCCAGTGCATCAACCTAGCCACACAGCTGATGCTGTCGTCAGACTTGCTGAGGGTGCACTCAATCCCACTGTTCATGTCACCAACAAAGATATTGAACAAGACAGGTCCCAACACAGATCCATGAGGGATGCCACTCATTACTGTTTTCCAACTAGACATTGAACCGTTTAGTGTAACTCCGCGTGCAGCCATCCAGACAGTTCTTTATCCA
>NW_009915255.1:1607-13347 GCF_000696875.1 Nestor notabilis | reverse complement strand
GTCTTTGTGCGTCAAACGAACGAACAAATAATGATCCTGACTCGAGCTACTAGCCTAGTGAAGTCAGAATAGTTACTCCTTAATTGTCAATTACAGGGCAGGGAAGCCTGTTGTTGAACCAGCCTGACGTTTTATTTCCTTTTTTATTTTTTTTTTTTTCTTCTTGAAAAGCAGGCGAGCAAGCCGAATTAAACCTGTGTATTCCTATTGTTAGGAAGTATGGTTGCTACCATCTCACTTGGTCATTGAGTGGAATTAAGACTACTCCAGTCCTCTCTTTTTCTTCCCCTGCAATGCAGACATGACCTAAGGATGAACTCAATTTGCCTAGTGGCAGCGTTCATTTGAGTTGAAATGAATGTTGTCAGTGCTCTCATAAGTGTTAATTTTTATTTGTTTGCTGGGTTAACTGGAGGAGTGCTTCAGATGAGCTAGAACTGTGCAGCGATTATTCAACAGAGCTGGGATTTGGTGACAGACAGCTGTGCCATGCTGGCTCATGTTCTCTGCCCTTATATTTGTTTCTCTCTCTTTCTTTCATGAAGGTTGCCATTAAGGGGTTCGAAAGAGAGCTTATCTGCCCAGCATGCAACGAATTATTCACCCATCCACTGATCCTTCCTTGCCAGCACAGTATCTGTCACAAGTGTGTGAAAGAAATACTATTTGCATTTGAAGACTCTTTTGCTGATGGAGGTTCCGAATCCTCTAATCAGAGTAGCCCTCGAATTAAAATCTCGTCTAGCATGGACCGAGTTGACAGGATTAATAGATCAGGTATGTGTCAGGATTTTTGTGCATTTTCCTAATTTAATGTATTGGACTGACTTAAGCTGAATGTTATCTGCACTGGTAAAATGTCTGAGGTGGTTAAAGAGATGATGACTTAGAGATAGTGCAAGTCTTGTTCATTCTGTGGCAAGAACAATGGGAATATTTTTAAGGACAATGCACTTTATTTTGTAGATAACAGATTTGTCTTTGTGGCATCCTGTAAATCTTTGTGACCATTGTGTGTGTTTGTTGCTGCTTTTCAGTTACATCAAGATGCAATAGCATCATATTTGGTAGTGTTGAGATTTCAGCAGTTTTATTACCTGCCAGTAGTATTGTTGAGGTGGTTCTCTCGGGTTTTGGCCAGCCTAAATTCAGTAGTGCCAGCTTCCTCTTGAGCCTCCTGCAGACTGTGCAAATGGTAGTTTTGGCTTACCTGTTTCATTATGCTTACTGTAAATAATTTTCCATAGATGATGATCATTGCAGAATTGGGGACAGATGACTGTAAGAAGACTATACCAACAATCTCCTTCAGCATGGACTGCTCAAAGGAGTGCTTGGTTCTCGCGCTCATGATCATTGTGGTAGCACACTAGAAAGATTCTTAAGCTGTCTGTATAATCCATAGATAAGTAGATTTGCTTTTACATAGGTAAATTGAAAGTGCTTTGTGCATGATGTGCTTCTTGAAAGAAATGTGATCTTGGCTTTTAGGCTTCCTTCTGACATAATTATCCACTTTAAAACCGCACTCCATGGTGCGCTGGAAGAGTTGCCCACAAGACAAACCCTAAAGCTGTGTCTTGCATTTCACATATTACTAATGTTCATCTTCCCAGTTTCCAAAGTTCAGATGTTTTATTTCACCCACTTCTTGTATAAAACTCCTCAATTGTTAGTACTGGTACTCTTTCAAATTGTTTTGATGCGTGAATGTTGTGTTTGCTGTAGGTGGGCTGGTTGAAACTTACATGATTTGCATGAATCCCCAAACTAAATGGCTAGTTATCTTCATCACAGTCCTATTTTATGGATGTGGGTTGCGCAGTCCCACAGCCACTCTTGAGCTCTGCATACGCATCAGCTGCTTTCTAACTGCAGTGTTACATGATGTTTGAATGAATAGAGCCTACTGGTGCCTGCCTTCTCCCACATCCAAGCCTTATTCCCTTTTTCCTCAGTAAACATAATGTTCTGGTATGGTATTGCCTGCATGGACTGACATGATTGCTGGTTTCCAGTGCGGATTTATGTTTTTACAAGGTGGACATCAGAGCGCTTAGGAGTGGTAGGTCTACCGTGGGCAGCCTGACCTCCCTGTGAAGGCTGTGGCTTGTGGAGTGTGGGAGAATCAGACAGGCTGCCTGTGGGGAGAAGCCCCCATGCTGCCTTTAGCAGCATAAGTGAGGAGGTAATGCTTTATCTCCCATCAGAAGCTGCTCTCCGGTTGGCTCTCATTCAGGCAGCGATCTAGAGCCACATAGCGTGCACATGGTGCTGTGGCTCAGTATACCCTGTGCTCGAAGGAGGCTGTACTCTCTTGAGAACCTGGCAGAGATTCAGTTTGCAGTGCTGCCATAGTTGTTGGCTGCTTTTAGAATCACAGAATCATAGACCTGTTCATGGTGCTCCTGCCTGCCACGAGATACGTGCATGCAAGTTGTTGCTGGGGCTGTAATCTTTAAATCCGCAGGAGCCTGCCATCATCCAAACAAACTGGTGGGAAATTATGTGTGTTATCTTCTCATCGGACCTACTGGTTGAGGGAGATTAATACTTTCCTAAAGACTTCATACCTGTTGATGAGTAGTAGCAAGAGAAGGTTGAGACATAAAAATAATGGGCTTCCTCCTTTTTCCCCAAAGAGTGTTGGGCAGCTGCACATCACGGGAAAATTATCATCTTGGATGGTTCACATTTGCAAAATGGAAAATATATGGAAATGGAAGCTTTAAAGATACTTTTTGGATATTCAGGTTAAACTGTTCACTTCTAATGTTGCAGGCAGAGTTCCATTCCTATGTGGGCTGTGAGATTTGTGCTCAGACGTTTGATACCAGGAACATTCAAACAGCTCGCAATTTATATTTCTACAATTCTCATCGTGCATCTGAAGCACCCATAGTGTACGTTGCCTCGATTAATTCATTTTATGATACTCAGGGGGATTTGTGATAAAACAGCTCCTTAAGAGAGAAAACGTACAGGAAAAATCCGAAGTGGGGCCTCACATATGACCAAAACCCCCACATTTTTCAAATAGGGTCAAAACATTATTGTTATACTTGAAAATGTATATGACAGCTTTCTGCTGTGGGTTTTTTCCTTATCTTTTTTTCCCACTTAAGGGAATCCCTACTATCTCCATGAGGAGTATCATCTATTTAAAATGATTTTGGCACTTGAATTCTGGAGATGCCAGAAGGAACTTGTCCATGTTTTGTATTCTGTGTGAACACACATCTTGTATTTACAAATACGATTTATTTTAATATAAAAAGGCTGGAGCCACTAGAACTCTCCATTTCTCAGTTGAAATGGAGCATATGTGCTTTTTCAAATCTAATGTGTTAGTTTTTAAAAGAAACACCACTGTTGTATATAAAATAATTTTTGATCAAAAATATGTTGCATATAAAATGAAAATAAAGGCTATTTCTTATTGCTAATCCATTTTCTGCAATGTTAGTTTAATTATAGTCTTGGTGTATGTTGACGTTTGTGCAGCACTAATGGATGATGCAGAAACAGAATGTCTGAAATACCCCTCCCTGCACCCCACCCCAAATCTCTTCTCTCTTCCTTTTTCTGTTCTACTTAAATACTACAGTTGTTTCACCTGCTAGGGAATTAAACGTTCTTTCCTTTCAGCCTTGCGGGAGTTTAACAGCCACAGGAGAGAAAACGGTTGATTTTCATTTAAACCATTGTAAACCAATGGTATATCTCATTTTGGGGTTTCTAAATGGCTGTCTATTCATTGTTCACAGCCTCACAGAGGAGGTCTTTTGGGTGGAGAGGTAGAAATTATTCATTTCTTGTATTGGCTAGAGGTAGTCTAGCATTTAGCTCTTGAGTTAAATATTTTTGGTTAGCATATAGCTTTTTGTCAGTGGTCAAGTGCACAAAATGGCTTTTTCAGTGAGCAAAGGTACAGCAAGGACTTCTATAAGGAAAGCTTTTCATTCTGTTTAACACTGACTTAAAGGTCAGCTGGACTGGACTTCAGTTAGGAGTTGATTTTCTTGTGTCTGAACATACATCGATGGGTGCAAAACCACATATTCTCTCTTCCCTTTAAATAAAACGCCAATAGCCACCCCCCTGCCCCATGCTTTTTAATTTTCAAGAGTTTATATGGTCACGTTCTAGTGAAACTGCTGACTTGCTGGTAGTGAGGTATAGTTATTGGATTGATCTTTGTAACATTGAGAGCTTGTGGTTGGCCATAGCTTTTAAATTGAAGATAATACTGGTTCTTCATTGTATCTGAGTCTGCTTAATTTGGTAAAGAAGCAGACTGAAATTTATACCATGTTAATCCAAGTAATAGCTCTGGGTCTGGCAATATAGCATGGCACATGAATATATGGGGAAACCTAAGTATTTTAAATCAAGATGTTTGGTGTGCTTAGTTGTGTGGAAGGATAGCCAGTGTCTTTTTGATTTAAATACATGTCCTTTCCAAAACTGAGCTAGTCTGAGCATTTCAGCCACTGCATAAGCTTGTTAATATGATTTTTTTCTGTTTTTCTTTTTTTTTTTTTTTATGTGATGCTCTATCAAAAGTGGCAAAAAACCCCGCAAAGTTCCATGTTGCCAAAATATTGGCAGGTACACGAGTAATCCATAAAAATACTGTGTCCTCCAAAAAGACATGAACTGAACTAAACACAAATCTGAACTTCACACTCTGTGGAGGACAGGAAATGGGAAAAAGATTGCTTCAGTTGAAGACTGAAAGTGTCATAAAACAAAGATACTGTAGGACACCATCAGAGCTCTTGGGAAGCTGTCCTTGTTTGCTCTTTTTGCAAAAAGCACCCTTAATGTGTGGAAGATAAAAGTGTCTGAAAATGACATTTTTGCAGCTAATGACTTACCTCACGTTTGTTTGTTGCCTTTTTCTTTTCTTTCTTCCTAAAAATCATTTCAAAAGTAGTAACTGAGTTTGGGGCAGGGGGAAGGGTGGGGAGGTGGCAATATACATTTATATATTTTTAAAACCTATGTGAGAATCCAGTTGACTTTTAAAATCTTTATTTTTTTAAATTCTCACACATTTAACTTCCATGTCTTCCACAGAATTCTGGTGATCCTGCTTACTTGAAAAGCACTCTCTTATCTTTAAGATGTCTTACCCCTTTGCAAACAATCAGCTGGAGATTGGGCTTTTCACCATTTTAAATGTTGGTACCTCTTCTTTGCAAGAGGACATTTAAACGCCATCTTTAAAAGACGTACTTAAGATTGTTCTGTGACTTGAGTCTTTGCCATCTGTATCACACTATCTGAGTTTGGAGTCTAAGTAGGAGAGTATGTTGTGCTAAGTTTTTAGTTACTGATCAAGCTATTCAGTGCAAGTGGAACAGTCTGTTTACAAACCACAGTGGAAAATTTCTTTTGAGGATTCCTGATGATTTCACAAAATATGTACTTGTATGTTGTAAACCAGACTGGCAAAGTGTAAAATAGAATATAGTGAGGACCTAAGTTTGTCTGATCTGCACAGCTAATTTGACTACAAAATCCATGGGTTTTGCAGTTCCATTTTGTATGCAAGCAAATTCAGTTCTAATAAACTGGACATAAGGCAGATAGGAAAGATAGTGCTCTAAGCACTGAGGGAGTAACAAGCTACTCTTTTTCTTTTTTTTTTCCTTTTTTTTTTTTTTTTTAATAGGAGTGTAGAAATCCTGTAAGCAGAAAGCAAACTAATTCTTACTGCATGTTAGTATTTCAACACCCACTAGGCAAAAAGAGGATGTTTCCATACTTTGAGAGTTTAAGCGGCAGAGCACACCAGCAAGCTTAGGAAGTAAACTTCCACGGTTTAAAACCTTAGTTCTTACAGTGCTGTCAGTGAAAAGGGATGAGACATCTGAAGGTGCACAGGACTTCCTTGATACTGGCTTGCTTTTTGTAAGCAGTGTCACCAGTTGCCGAGTTTACAACTGGTCTACTGCGAGCACAATGAAAGGCCTCCATTGAAATGCAACTGAACTCACCTTTGAGTTTAACAAATGCCCGTTCCACGTTTGAGCCACTTCAGCTGGACTTGAAATGCTGCTGGATACAAATTTCAGATTGTATTTTTAAACTTGACCACTGCACGATGTTTTTTTCTTTTGTTACCTTGCTTTGTCATTGCTTGCTCTCTGCTATACCATACTGCTTGTAGGCAGTCCCTGTACATATGACACTGTCATTATTTTATTACCTTTTGCAAATGTAGGAGTTCTGGGTTGCTTTCTGTAGTTGGTGACTGCATGGCACTGCATGTGAAATCATCTCTGGTTAGGCCATTGTAGAAGTCTGTGTAGAAGATCTCTCTGTGTTCCTGTGTGCAGTGCTATCTTGGAGCATATGTTAGAAATACAGAAATACAGTTTTGTGTTTCACTGCTGTTGCTGTGCATTGCATGTGTGTCTTGCTGTGTATGCCAAGTTACAGGTACTGCAAGATGTGCAGTGTGGGCAACTAATTCAGTTCAAGTAAGTACTAAAACAAAAAAACCCAAAATCTCTGCTTCCCTTAGCCATAGAATTGAATGCTGGTACCTTGTGTCCCCCGTACTGTTCTGTAAATGCAGTCTAGTTGGTCCACTTAGAACCTACAGAAAGACATGAGACCAGCGAGGTTTGGGACTGACAACTTGTATGCACTTACTCATGCTCTGGTTGCTTCTTAGGTGACAGTCAAGCATAACTACCATGGGGCACATTTGAAAGATTTTTAAGGGAACTAGTTCCTTATAGGAGTATTGGTTTGTGGGTGGTTTGGGTTTTTTTGTTTGTTTGTTTTTTTCTTTTTTGTGTGATGGTTTGTTTCATGGTGTTTTTTTGGTTTTTGTTTGTTTGTTTGTTTTTGTTTTGGGTTTTTTTGTTTTTTGTTTTTGTTTTTTTGTTTTTTTTTTTTTTTTTTAAGAGAATGGCTAGGAGGGGACATGCTAGAGACATGATAGGAAGGGATGTTTTAGATTGTTGTGTTAAGCAGCCATAAGAGAAGTAGCACAAGGCAAGCATCTTCTGAGTAGTATCAAAGGACACTTCAGAAAGACATGAAGCATCATCATTTCTAATGAGAAGATACTGACTAAATACAGATAAGAAGAATCAATTTCAACTCGGAGAATTCAGCTTAAAATCATGCCTCCATTTACAAATCTGTTTGGTATAACAACATGCAGTCCTCTCAAAGGGATCTTAAAACCACATTCCAGCTACAGAAGATGGGTTTTTTTGATGTTTCTTTGACAGAGGAAGCTGAGAGGATACATGTCAAGCCTAAACACTTGCCTGGCCTGCTTCAGGAATACATAAAGGACTCTTTTTCACAGCTGTGCCCTGTGAGTTTATGTGTGAGACACTGGAATGCCCTCCCTGTTTGATAGCCTCAAGAATGTTACCCTGTAAATAGCTTTGGATTTGTGAGGCATCCCCTTGAACAGGCTCCAAAGGCTCCTCAGGCTTGCAGCTTTTCTTGAGCCTTTGATCACTTTATTTTGGATAGGAGGGGAAATTTTTGCATAGCTGGTAGGAGTGCAGCCTCTCCGCTGTCCCTTTCTGAAATGCAGAGAGACGTAACACCCTATGTAACTGCAGATCTGTGGTTCCCCAGTTCAGGGTAGAGGACTCTTCCAAACATAACAGTCTCAGCATTCCCTTTGGTGTGTGGGGCTTACTTTATCAAGGCCATTCAGCAAGAGTCAAGTCAGCCTCTGCATGTTTTGACTGAATTATTTGGTTGAGATATCGTACTGCTAATATCTAGTTCTCTTGGTTTTGGTGGATTTTTTTTTTGTTTGTTTGTTGGTTTGTTTTTTTTTTTTTTTTTATGATGCACCTTGTGATAAGCCAAAAAAGTTTGACTCAGCTAAAGCAAACTTTAGGGAGCTCGACGTTTGCTGTATTTGTCTGGGAATAATTAGTCTCACTCCGGGAATAAGCATCTTTCACTTCACTCTGTTACAAAGCTGTTGCTCTCTCTGTGGCCATCCAGTTAGCCTAAAACTAAAATTTTCCTGAAGGTTCTGTGTTGAGCATTTTGAAAGGCTGCAGCTTGAGTGCGTCTAAAACTAATGAAGATAGGATTGGAACAGCTAAATTAATCTTACCACAGAATTAATTTTAGAGTAGTAGTTTATAATGTCCCTTGGACTCAGACCTATTTCACTACCTTGTTATGGTAAATGTATTCTCTTTGGCTTTGCAGACTGCATATGAATTGGTAATCTAGTGTTTTGGACAATGTGCTTTGATAGTTTGGAATTGGTTCATAAATTCCTGTGCTTCTCCCTTTAAACATCTTCTGTTTATGCTTCTCCTAAATCAGGTGTCTGCACAGGCAGAAAACGCAATTCACTGACTCCTAGATCTAGTCTGTTTCCTTGTCCGGGTTGCCAGAGGGATATTGATCTTGGAGAACGTGGCATCAATGGCTTATTTCGCAACTTTACTTTGGAAACCATTGTGGAAAGATACAGACAGGCAGCTAGGGCAGCCGTTGCTATTATGTGTGATTTCTGCAAACCTCCACCTCAAGAGTCCACAAAGAGCTGCATGGACTGCAGTGCAAGCTATTGCAATGAATGCTTCAAAATACACCATCCCTGGGGAACTGCGAAAGCCCAGCATGAATATGTCGGACCAACCACCAACTTCAGACCCAAGGTAAGTATACAGTATCTTACAGGATTTGCATTGCGGCATTCACATGCATAGAGCTTCAGGCATATCTGTGCAGCAGTTGGTGCTTTTTAGGACATTGCTGCTTTTTATTGAGTGCACCATATACCTTTGTTATTGTTGATGCTAAAGTGGTTGTTATTGAAAACAACATTGAAAATATATTTGAAGAGGACCCTAAAAATAAGGATTGGGTTTTGGTTTTTTTATTTTATTTTATTTTATTTTGGGGAATGGGTTGTGTTATTTGTGATTTGGATCCTTTTTTTCTTTTTTTTTGGAAGACTTGATGATCTTGAACATCTAGAGTGGCAGTGATTGTTGATAGAAGTCGAGTTACGGAGGATGCCTGTGTGGGTAAGCTTAAAAACCCCAACACAGTTGGCCTCCCCTGCCCCATTAAGGCAGGTTCCATTTGGATGTTTTGTGCCTGAACTTGATGCATCACAAAGCGTCTTCTTCCTCTCCTCCTTCCTTGCATCTAGCAATAGCAAAAGGTGGAGTTCAGGTCTCTGCTGTTATTACACTGTTTGGGGTTTTATTAGCTGTAGCATAAGAGAGAAATGTAATGTGCAGTTTCCTGCTTTAGACAGTGCTATTGCTGTTGCCGCATTCGGACAGAACAAGATAGTTGCAAAGAGCATTTACCTTTGTTTCTCCTGTTAAGTGTAGTGCAGAACGTGGCAGTGCCCTACTCAATTTAATTACATGACATGAGTAATTGTCACAGCTGCCATCTGCCTAGCAAGGGACCACTGTAGGTCTTAATGTCCGAGCACTGCCTGTGTGCCAGCGGCCAGTGACCTCATTGGATGTCCTGCATATATCAGAAATGCTGATGTTCAAGGAGTCCTGATTAATTTTGATTATGTTAAGTAAATTTGATTAATGTGCAATGCATAAGAAGGGCTTGACTAGTGGTGTACCTTCATTCTGAGGCTGGAAAAATTTGAGCCTCAAAAGTTAGTGAGCTAGCAGACAGTGAATATCCGGAAGTCTACTTAGTGCTGTTTTTCTTAAATCTAACACATTAATTCCAGTTAAAAACAAGCATGTGCTTTAATGTGTACTAGCACACAGCTATCTTTGTGAAATGTCCACCTATTGGATAAACAAGTAAGGTAAAAGTTTGCATGCTGTCTTCCAGTTCTTAATCTAAAATGTGGTAGAGCTTCTTAAAACTTTGCTTCTGTGGTATCTAAACCCTCACTGCTTACTAACGTTCTTACTTAAAGGAATTCTGCATTCCTGAATACAGACTAATCTGGGTTTAAAAGTCAGTAGCTGAACTCTGCTGAAGCAGAGCAAAAGGGGAAGTGGTTTAGAACATCCTGATTTATCAAGTGTGTGTAATTCAGCTTTTTAAATCATGTGAAGACAGATGTACTGTTTAAAAACAGACAAACAATACCTCTCAGAAAGAAAGAAAAGTGCATTTTTTCATTGCACTGCATTGTTAAGACCTGAACTGAACGCAGAGTATTTGCTGGTCTCCCAAACAATATTCCCAGTTATCACTTGAATTTACAACCAGACTGAAGAGCACTTTGTAATGTGTGATTGGGATAGGAGAAGCACATACTAGGCTGATCTTGAATTTTTAAAGAGCTAGACTAGGTAATCTGCTGAGCTTTTCTGTCTTTAGCTTGCAGGCTGTAATTCTTGCTTATATGATATGAATAAAAATACATGGCTTCTGTTAGGTGTTACTATGCACTGCTGTGGAAAGCACAAGCCTAAGATAATATTTCAGGCTTGAAATGGTCTGCAGTTTTAGCTTACTGTGTCCATATCTATGCTACTCGAAGTTTTCTATTTTGGTGCCCTTTCCTGTCTTTTTTTTTTTTTTTGGTGTTTTTTTTGTTGTTTTTGTTTTTTTGTTTTTTTTTTTTTGTCTAAGGAAGGTGGTAAAAGATGATACTTTTAAAGCTTGGCTACTGACACTTCTGTCTTGTTCTTTTCCTTGACTTGAAACTGAACAGCTTTATCAAGAGCTCTTCTTTAGAAACATGGAGTAGACAGACTCAAATGTTATCTTTAGGTGCTCTGGGATGAGGCAAACATTTAGGGTTTTTTAACACCTGCTGTCCCTCACTTCACATGGTTTTATCTGTTGCTTGAACATGGAGTTGAGCAGCAGTTTTTTCCCCTCTTAAAGTAGTTATTTCAAGATGTTCAATCTTTGAGAGATGATTTTTAGTGAACACCAGGTTTTTGCAATGCTGTTCAAACTGATACTGGAATTAGTGTTAAGCATGAACAACTTGTAATTGGGAGTCAGACAGAAAAATCAAAACCCTGGAGCCTTTTGTCTTTAAAATGACTGTGACTGGTGTTGATGGCTGCGTTTTGTTTGTTGCTCTAAGATTAATGGCTATGTGGCTGATCAGAGTCTAGCTTAGACTTAAATCATTACAGTACTATGTCAACTCTTGCTTTAAGAAACAGTTCATAGCTGTTGCAAGAGATGTTGGTGTGGACATGGTTAAATTTGACAAGGGTGGGTGTGCTATATATTGCATTTACAATTACAGCTCTGAAGAACAGTGTAGGGACCTTGTGGCATGCAGACAACTTCAGGGATTAGCAAAGGCTTGATTGCAGAATGGAGGCTACATGAAGTGTTCACAGGCATTGCTACAGGTTCATGCACTGTAAACCTTGTGAGGCTGTATGCGTTCATCTGCTGGCTTTCACTGGCATGGACAAATATAAAAGGTGGAAGATAAATTGTATATAAAAAAATCCACTGAAGAAACAAGATGCTGCTATGCTGCTGTGGGGTGGTTGTTTTGATGGTTTGTTGAGTGCCTCAGGTTTTGGAAGTAGACCTGTATTTATTCTCTCTGCTCATTTTTTTTTTTTTTTTTTTCTCGCCCCCAGATTTTGATGTGTCCAGAACATGAAATGGAGAGGGTAAACATGTACTGTGAAATCTGCAGAAGGCCAGTTTGTCATCTTTGTAAACTGGGGGGATGTCATGCAAACCACAGAGTAACAACCATGAGCACTGCCTACAAAACCCTAAAGGTAGAAGTAAATACTGTTAGACGTGA
>NW_009915255.1:727-1576 GCF_000696875.1 Nestor notabilis | reverse complement strand
TGGAAAGAGTACTGACTGAGATTCTGATGTAATGGCAAACTCCTTCTGGCAGGAAGCCAGGATGTGTGTTTAGTCACCAGGCATGCTGTTGCGCAATATCTGTTAATATATCTATTAGTGACATAGCAGGTCTGAGAAACTGAGCTGTATTTTCAATGAAGCTTGAAACATAACCCTTTAAAAGTGCTTCTGCCTTATTTTAGTCAACTGTACAGCAGGACTGATCAATGCAGAAGGCTGAAGTAGTTAATACTTTACAATCTCACTTTTTTTAACATGTAGGTGTTCCTGTGGAATAGGTTAACTGGTAGTTCAGAAGCACTCTTGAAAAATTTAGATTTGAAGTTACTTGTTGCTGCCTTGTATGTTTCTAAAATTGCATAGCTGTTGATTCCCTAAGCACAGTACAACAGGGAAGACTTGCAAACATTGCTTTCTTAGTAAAGAATTATTGCAGCTACCTCTTCTTCTTCCTTAACTCTCTTGCTTTCAGGGAGGGATGAAAAAGAGGACCAGCTCAGCCTGTCTTGTGCTCTTTGGCCTGCTCACGTGTTTCCAAGGCTTTTCCTATATGACTGTTAACTCTTGCAACTAAAGAAGTACAGACAAACTGAAAAGTTTGTGCTTTAAACCACTCACTTTTCTAGCAAATCTTACTACAAATGAGTTAATAAAGATTTTCTGTAAGTTTCAGTAACAGCCAGTACCATCATATTCCTACCTAAAAGAGGGTGACTGTCGTGGTTTTAAGCCCAGACGGCAACTTGGAACCACGCAGCCGCTCGCTCACTCCCCCCCACTTCCTTCCTCCCCCTGCTCCTGGAGGGATGGGGAGGAGAATCAGAGGAA
>NW_009915255.1:0-347 GCF_000696875.1 Nestor notabilis | reverse complement strand
CACCCGGCCCTGCACCAGCTACTAAGAAGGAGAAAAAATGACTGCTGTAGGTGAAACCAGGGCAGTATCCACCCCTTATTCCATACTGTTCACGTCGTGTTCAGATCCCACATTTTTCAATATACCATTGCTTTTGTCTCATATATATGTATATATATTTACACACCCACACACAAAGAGAGAGATATCATTCCTTAGTTCATATAAAATTGCTGAATTCATCCGGTCCATGATGTCGAGCTCCATCTCTTGTAACAGTCTTTCGGGGCAGGAGGGATGATGGTGCATAGTATTGGGTTGTTGCCTGCTGATGTCACGGCCGAACTCATCTGGTCACTGCTGAGCTC
>NW_009915254.1:68034-84340 GCF_000696875.1 Nestor notabilis | reverse complement strand
ACCGGGACGAAGTGGGGCTCCGGGACAGGCAGGGGTCTGGGAACCCTCACTAAATCCCACCGAGTCCGGGCCCCACCGGGAAATGCCACCGCCAAGGTCTGATGAATCGAAGGAGGAAAACTCAGTTGCTCCTGAGGAGGAATCTCCCCAGAAATTTAGAATCATTACAAATTCCGGGAACGGCGATGCTTTTGCATTTAATAGAAACTAAACCAATGCCGAGGTAAAAGGCACGTGGAAAGAACAAGTTGTTGTGAAGGTAAACTGGATTTACTTGCTAGCTTTCTGCCATGTACGACACACAGAGGCTTAAACAGGTGAATGTGTCTGAACTGCTCGCGTTGATGGAGATGCACAGGAGGTAGATCAGTCTCTAGGAGAGGTGCAAGTTCTCTTTTTAATATAAACTCTGAAACGTTCAGCTCCATGGTGCGGGTCACACCTACTGTGAGAAGAGACCCGTTTTAAAGTATGTTTTAAGCATTTGTAATAAAGCAAAAAAAATACAGTGAGTATTACTTGTTTTTCAAATGCTGGTTGTTTACAAAACTATGAAAAAACCTGAAAAGAATGAACACTCTGAATTATGCCCTAGAAAATCTTTACATGATTTTTAGCAGTGAATCCTTATGATTAAAATTTAATCTTTGACTCTATTTTGTTTCCCCCAAATGTAATTTTTATATTCCACGTGCTAGGGATTGTTCTGAATGCCATTTTGTCCTTCACCAAAATTTTATTTCAGGGCCTAATGAGCATGTTTCAATTTTTTCTGCACCAGGTGCAAGGTTTAAAATTCATATTTAAACATTTCCCCCCACCCCCACCCCTTCTTGTTTGGTAGATTTGCTTTTCCTACTGTAATATGCCTCGGAATGCCATGGCTGTGTGGTTCAGCCCAGCCTCTCTCTTTTCCCCATCAGAGCAAATTTTGTCAGTGCTCAAAAAGAAAATGGCGGGAGTAGTGTGTGTGTGTGTGAGAGAACTGTTGGTATTAGGCCTTAAAAAAGAAATGTGTCTCATACTCTATCATTGTAGCTCTCCTGAGTAGTAAGTGAATAGCCACGATACGGGGAAGGACTCGCTCTGTGGCTGGCATCCAAAATAAGGCAGTCAGATGAAGAACACCCCTCCACTCGTGCAGTGAGGGATGGAGGGACCTCACTCGGGACACTGGGACCTTGGTTTTCCTGCACGTCCCTGCTCCTGAGAGGTAGGGAGCTTTCCCACCTCACACATACCTTTGCCTCTTTCAAAGGTAACAGTATACTAGGCAGAACACAAAAAAAGCCCATTTCTCAGGTGAGTCTATGAACACGTACTCCAAAGACACAACGTACCTCCCCACTCTTCTCCAACCACTGTGTGCAACAGCAAAGGCAGAATGTGACACTCACCAAGGCTGAAGCGTTGCTTCTTGTGAAGAGCAACACAAAGTGGAACAGCAACATGGTCAGCTAGGTGCTGTAATGCAGCAGATGGTCTGGCTTGCGTCCCCTGCAGAATCTCTCCTTGAGTACTGAATTCAGGGGTTTTACCCCACACTCAAGTATACATTAGGGGAATCAGGTCTGATGTGGCTTGTTATGAATGCAGTTTCTTTTATAAACATCTGTTTGATTGTAAAACTGTCCAGTGTAAGGCACAAACAAACTTCAGTGCCTGAATGCAGAGCAGCCAAACATTCATGCAGAAGTGTTGGTGTGGTTTTGCCTCCTATGTGAAATCAGCTGATATAGGAAATTATCCTGGAAATCAAGGGTCAGAAACTATATTCACTAATGATCTCACTGCATATTTACAATTATATAGAAATAGTTTTTCTTGGTCGTAACTAAAGAATTTTAGGTAGGTTGAGTCACACAAGGAACTACAAAGGCTTGGAAAAAAACAGCTGAGATATATCGGAGAGAAAATTATGACAGCAGTAAAGGAAAGCACACTTTTAGGAAGGACATGTGTTAAGAAATGGCTGTGTACTATTAAAACACTGGCATGGGCCTACTCCAGCAGTCATACACTGGTGATGTTCACATGTTCACAGCAGAAAAACAAAAAGAAAATCTTGTTAGGAAGCAAGAATGATGGGTTCTGAATAAACAGCGAGATGCAGAAAGTTACAACTCACCTTGGAAAACATTCCTATAAAGCAAGTCAATATTACCTCCTGATTAAGCTGGAACCTTTCACAAAAGAAGAATTGGGTATTGCTGTGGATGGCTTACTAGACAAGTAAACACATCATCAAACAAAACATCCACATTCAGAAGACTGGGACAAAAAAGTCATGGAAACATGATAGCACAGGCTGCATTTGTTGCTCACCTTCCCTGGAAATCCTATATCCAGTCTCAGCCTACCAGCACCCAGGGTGCAAAAGCCTGAGCAGCGAACATCATGTTCAACAAAAGGATTAAGCATTTCTTAGCCAGAAGGGACCTTCATGGTGTTGATAATATGCCTTTTTAGAAGCCCAGGGAGACTTGTGCTGTTTCTAGAATGATGCACTTTCCCAACTGAAAGATACAAGGGGGTGAATGGAGAACCCAGCCCTTGCTGGAGATGTTTGCTGCTGTGCTCAGCTGCTTTCAGGTTTTCTCACTTCCAGCTTGAGTTGGGCTGGCTTCAGCTTCCAGCTGTTGGTTCATGTAATGCCTTACTTCATTTAGCCAAACAGTCCTTTTGTATGTAACATTTTCTCTTATGAAACTTACTCTATTCCACATAATAATTTTTTTTCTCTTTCAGCCAAAATAGATGTAGATCCTTGATTTTCTACAGCAATCTCTCCAGTCCTCGTATGATTTTTGTACCCTTTTTCTTTGCACTCTGTGCAATTTTTCAACATTGTTTTAAAAATACTGACACAGGAACGTGCTATTATTCCAAGATGCCTCTTGCTGAAGGTATACACAAAGTAAAATACCTTCTTAGCAACTGATGTTTATGGCTGTTGGGTTTTTTTGCCACAACACAATTTAAAGATGCATCATGCTGATGTGCATTCCTATTGTGATCACTACAGTATTTTCAGGATCACTACTATGAGTTGGTAAAAACCATAGACTGCTCAGTGGTGTGGAGCTGGTGGTACAGGCATGTTTCTGGCAGTTCTTCTGAGTGCTTAGATACCTGATTGAGATTGCAAGTAACAGGATGAAAGCTTCAATGATTCCATGTGAGCTTATGACATCTGCTCCTGAACCCCTTGTAGAGTCATCCTTTCCAGGACCCTTTCCATAACTTACCTTCCTTGGTCCTAGGGGTGCAATGCTGCAAACAGCTCCATTCGTATGCTGTTTTTCTTGAGTGCCAAGACACTTAGCAATAGCCTCAGGTCTTTCCATATTTCCTTTCCATATTTCCTTTCCACCTTCTACCCTACTCAGCAGTCTTCTTGCCACTATATTACTTGCAAAATTTATTGGTGTGATTTTATATCAACTTTTAAGTTACCAATGAACATCTTGCATACCTCACAAACTAGCTAATATGAATACTCCTGTATAATGTTCATATACTATAGCAGTATTTATACTCCTAAATGCTAAAGATTTTCTATTGACTCCAGTTTCTTGCCATTTCTGTCCATTTGCCGTGTGCATCATTTACACTGTGCAGTGCCCCCTCTAGGAGACAACAACTTCGGTTTCATGAGGCTTCCTGCTTCAGCTCTCTGTTTTATTCTCTAAAGCCTTAACCCGTCTGTAGAATTCAGCACATACTTCCAGTTGAATGCACTACTTGTGGGTTTACTTGGGTCAAATTTGGCTGAAATGAATTGACATCAATATTGCTGTCCTTCTTTCTTATCTTGTCAGTGTTTGTGCTCTCTCTCCCTAAAAGCTTTTTGGATTTTTAGGGCTTGGCTACTGTTTCCATGGTGTTCCCAGGGATGCTTTTGAGGTGCAGCCTCTGGGTCTGAATTGATGCAGAAGACTTTAGGCTCAAGAGCTGCTGGCTTGGTAGTTTTCATGGACACTGTATTAACTGAAATTAAAGATAAAAATAGGTATGGTAAAATAGCATGAAACACATATCACTGACTTCCTTGTCTCCTTCACTGTCCAGTTTTATTTTGTTTTTCATTTTCAACCTCAGAGACCTTATATAGTTAATTGTAATCTTCCTTTTCCTCTTTTCTCTTTCCTCTTTCCTCTTTTCCTCTTTGCTCTTCCCTTCCCTTCCCTTCCCTTCCCTTCCCTTCCCTTCCCTTCCCTTCCCTTCCTTTCCTTTCCCTTCCCTTCCCTTCCCTTTCCTTCTTTTCCCTTTCTTTTTTCTCTGATAGCTGCTAATTAATCACACGTACACATACTATTTGGTGTGTGTTTTTACATGTGACAGCACGTCTACTCCAGTGACACGCTTTGTAGCAGCTGGAATGTATGTGGTGATTTTTACTCCATGATGTATTTCCAGGGGAGCTGCAGCCTGGCTGAGGGTGCAGCATCTGGCGTGTGTCACTCACCCGTCCTACCCAACCCTTACGGGCTGGGGGAATCACCTGTCTCTCTGCTACTGACTGTGGCAGATGAAGAGATCATTATGCAGGGCTGGAAGGGAAATCTAGAGCTGTCATGAGGGAATATATTAACATGTATGGGAACACACCAAACACAACGAATTTAGGGCTTCATTTTTCAATATAAAAGCATATGGAAGTTACTTCATGAATCAGCATAGGAATTGGCATTTTTGCCCTCAAAGGTAGACCTAGCAGCTTGTCTGATGTTGTGGCACATTTGGATCTGAGCTGAGTCGCTGTGCACCTCTTTTCCCCCCTCAGCACTGAACCACCAGAAGGTGAATCTGGCTTGTTCTGAGATTCATTCACCAAGACACTCTACAGAAATATCTGCGTTTACATATAAGATGTATAATACATATTTCGTCTGTGCTCAGAACAGACAGGCAAGTTCAGACAAATTGTACCCTAGCAATCACCCAAAATAGTTTGTTGTTTTATTTTTTCTGTTTTACTGCATTTTATTACTATCATGTAAAAGTAGAAATAAGCTCTGTCTGAGATCCGTTTAACTTTCTTGAGCATCAGCCCTATCAATGTAGGCACTAAATTCTTCATATAGTTGTGATATGTAGATCATCTGCGATATCCAGTCTCAGTGATTTTAATGGCCCAGAGTCATAAATTTGCTTGCTTTGTTTAGAAAAAGAAAGTGGTTTTATGTGAAGGCCTTAATTATGGTAAATGTTTTCATTTTAGAAGCATCTTTCCACTTTTGCAGAAAATACTTCAGACGGAAGGAGGTAGGTGGCAGAGAAAGACTGCAGCTTGAGAGAATAAGATGCAAGGAAACAAGATGATCGGGGTTTTAGTAGAGCACAAGCAGGTAAGGTGCATGCTTTTCTGTCTGTGCAGACTTCCATATAATAGCAACAATACGAAGCTGAGGTGAGGAAAAGAAAGACTCTCATTTACTTCCATGATTAAGTCTTCCTCAAGTAGAAACTTATTGTTCAGATGGGCAATATTACATTATACTTCACACAGGACAGTTGTACTTTTTAAAAAAGGATCTATTCTCATGCTAAGATAGGAACTTTCCTGAGCTGCAAAGTGTTCTACACATACATATAAATCAGTCAGTGAGCTGGCATGGGAAGTAAGAGCCATCAGCATAGAGAAAGTAGGCCATTTCATACTTCTCCCATGATTGTGCTTTCTTCCTTAAATAAGGCTTGCATGCATTAAAGTACTTCTGGTCTACTGAGTTGAACTGATGGAGATACTTTCCTAACAAATCAAGTTGTTAAAATAATAAGGTCCAGTTTATATATCAAGGTAAGAGAAGGCAATTTGAATTTCAGAAAGATACCCTAATTGGAGAAAACTTTAAAATTTACTTTGAAGTTTCTGTTGAGGTTCTGTATTAGCTGGTAAGAGCCAAGCACATGGGGTGACAAATACCTGGAGATGCAGCTCCACAAGAAATGAATAGGCAGAACTTGATTCAGTCTCAGAATTTAGCACAAACTTTTTAATAACAGTTTTCATAAATTGATTTTTAACTCACAGACAGTTTGCTGCCCAGATGGGAGGATGGTTTATTGTAGAGAAAGGAATATAAGATGAGTGGAATGGGAAGGCAGCTCGAAGCTATTTCTCTGTCTCTGGCTGTTGAAATAATATAATTGCTTCATTAAATAAACTGGATTGTCTGCCATTAAGGCATAAAATTTTGTTATACTGTCTACTGCTGGTCACAGGGACAATATCAGTCTGTGTGACTCTTGTCCTGACCTGCTCCTCTACTCCCAGCCTAGGAATAGATTGGGTCTTGGCCTTACTGGTTTTGCTGTGCAGGGATGTTGCTGCCTTTGGGAGCCCTCATGCACCTTCCTCAGGCAGGATAGTAGCAGTTTGCAAAGCAGCTGAAGGTGATTTCCAGCTGTGGGTGATTTCCAGGGGTATCAGAAACCGGCAAGAAAAAGCTGTTGGGAAAAGCCGTCAACTCCGTGCTCCAGAGGAAGAGCAGGAGCCTCAGGAATCCCTTGATGGCTCCTTCCTCTCCCACACACCCTGTGCTCTGTCCCAGCCTTCTGCACTCCTGAGGACGGAAGGTTGTCTTTCAGTATGCCATGTCTTTCCAGCTGGCATGTGCCAAGCCATATTTCAGTCTCTCGCCTTCCAGCACCAAGCAAACTCCACAGTCCTTGCATTCCCACAGCACCCCACTTCTGCCCCTTCCCTTATGGAGCTCAGCTTGCAGCCGTGGTCCAGGGGAAACCACATGCACATTAATGGAAGTTGTGCTCTTTGCCAGGTGAGCATCTTCTCCCAGGGGAGGGCAACTTTCATTATTCAGCAAAACACCCTCAGGTGCCTTGATCCACTGATCTGTAAGTGCTGTAACAAGCCAGTGTTGCAGAAGACATCATAGAACCTCTTTGCCTCTTGCCGTGTAGTCTGCATATGCTGCTTCTCTTCTGGCAGCCAATTTAGGCTGTGTATCCTGCTCTTCACTGGAGCTTCAGAGGTTGACTGCCAGTTCTTTTTGTGTGACTTTTTCACATTACTCTGGCACAGTGCCAGAAGCAGGGTAGCATTTGTCACTTCAGTGTTCTCCATTTGGCCCAGTCCAGTGATCAGTGAATTCCCACAGCTCACTGCTTCCTTCCTTGAGTCCCATCAGCATCCTAAAAACAACTGCCCCGTGGCACTCTTTGTACACTTCTGTTATTTGAGAAAAGCAAGATGACTCCCGCTCCATGAATTGTATCAGTGTTAATCTCCTAAATCAGTGATGCTGCCTCGCAGCTTTTACTTAGATGAGAGAAAGCTGGCACAAGGGTAAAATGAACTTTCGAAAGGGTATTCAGGGCATCCCAAGACTGCATGTTTTCATCCAAGTAATTATATGTGCTTTAGTCAGAACCATGTTTTCTTCCGCATCTGGGAGAACACATGCTAAAGAACTGATTACATACTAGAAACACTAAGCAGAAAAAAATACGCCACCACCCTTATCCACTTAATAAAAAGGTAATTATATCTAAGTCAAAGCATCTTTTTTCTTCAATTATGTTCCTCTGCACTCACTATTTATCTAAAAATGTAAGTCTGGTACAAGCTGCTTTATCAACACAAAGAGTCAAGCCTTTTGCTTTTCAGAAAGAATAAAAATGATTTAAGATATTTATGGAAACATGCACAAAATATATACAGCTCACACTGAAGAGCTCCAAATGCTTTGGAAATTCTAGTTTACATCTGCTAGACTGTTTCTAACAAGATTATTTATCCATTTGCTGTCTATCTATCTATCTATCTATCTATCTCAGAATCATGCAGCCGCTCACTCATTCCCCTCCTTCTTCCTCTCCCTGCTCCTGGAGGGATGGGGAAGAGAATCGGAAGAATGTAACTCCCACGGGTTGAGATAACAGCAGTTCAGTAACTAAGGTATAATACAAACCACTACTGCTGCCATCAATAATAATATTGATAACGGAAATAACAAGGGGAGAGGACACAACCGCTCACCACCCACCCACTGATACCCAGCCCGACCAGAGCAGCGATCTGGGCCTTCCGGGTAACTCCCCCCAGTTTCTATACTGGGCATGACGTGCTGTGGTATGGAATAGCCCTTTGGCCAGTTTGGGTCAGGTGTCCTGTCTCTGTTTCCTCCTGGCTTCCCCTCCTCCCTGGCAGAGGATGAGTGCAAGAGAGTCCTTGGTTGGAGTAAACATTACTTAGCAACAACTAAAACCCATTTAGTTCTGTTGTAGTTGATAGTTTTAACAGGGCTTCCCTGATGCTGTTGTTTTCTAGTGCTGATCCCTCTGTCATGAGGGGGAAACTGTCATCTTATGCCCCCCTCTCCCACCACAGTCATCCTTTCCACCCTTTTTGTTGGAGTCGGCTGAAGTCTCAGCCCCTGGAGACCCCAGTGTGGTTCCTTCAGTTTTCGTGGTGAGATCTTGCTGAGCATGTGCCTTCAGCAGGTGCCCCTCACTTCTGTGGGCTTGGTCTGGATTGGGATGTTTTCCTAGGAACTTGCACCCTCATCTCAGTCCTGCCAATATAAGCAGCACTGCCAGCTTGGATGGCCAGCTGGCTGTTACCTCCTTCTCTGACACCATGCTATGTAAACCTACTCAAGGAAGGTCTTGTTGATGTGTGAAAAATGCTTCTAACAGCCTGCTCCCACCTGCATTGAGATTTTCAGCTTCGCAGACTTGTTGACCCACAGTGAGCAACAGTTGGGAAAGCAAGAAAATGGTTTGTTACAGGCTTGGAAGGGAGAAGAAAAGGAGTGGAGGAATAGGTTTAGTTTTCAGAAGAAGTTTTCAGAAGCACACTGAATGAGGATTGTCATTGTGGGCCAACAGCAAGTGCAGTAAGAACGAGCCTGAAAAAAGATTTGTTATACACACAGCTTTTCAAAACCCTGTTTTATTAATTGATTTACTGACTGCTTTCCACCAATCAACTTACACAAAATACATGTACATTTGGCTTTCCTGGGTAAAAGTCGTTTGTGACTGCTCAGGATGCTACTCCACTGATACATCAGCCCCTTGGGATGTACTACCAGATAAACATTCTGACGCACTGCCACAAATGGACAGTTTATTGTGAAGAAAACAGTAAAAGTGGTTAAAAAGTGTATTCGTATATTTGTATACAAGTATACATGCATACACATATGTGTGCATATATATTTTATATATAGATAGATATACACACACATATTCTTTTTCATTCTCTGGCAACCATAATGAAAGTCTGGAGATCAAAATTGTCAGCAGCCAACAAATTGTTCACTAAAAAGTGGGAAAAGGATGCTTTTCTTAAAAAATAGTAAAACCTAGTATTCGGTTGAGGAACTGCATGTGGCCAGACCAGCAGATGATGCTTCTCTGAAACCAGAAGATGCCAGAAGCAGGTCCTTCTTTCTCTCCTGGAGGCCATGGAAAGTGGTTGTTTCCAGAAAGCCCTTGCAAGGGAACACATAGGGCTCCCCACCCCCAGGCTGCAGCTGCTCCTGCATCAGGTACCACCAGGTTATAAATGGTGTTTGGAGACACTGGCCAAACCTATGGGAAAAAAGCCCAAAGCACTGTTCGCGTTCATGTGGCAGTGTTTGGTGGAAATGTAACAATTTACTTTGGAGGAAAGCTGTCTCTCTCTGTTTTCTACAAAACAAATCAAATATCCACACCACAAAACGTGCACTCCCAAACCCACTGTTAGTAGTCTGTGTTATTTCAAAATCCATGGCAACTGTGGCTGGGAATATTTACAGCCATCCATGAATATGCTGGCATTTAAAATGTAATTAAACTGTCTTGATAAATTTTTGGGGTTTTTTTCCCACTTTTTGCTTACCTCTAGAGCAGGCTGGAATGCTGCAGTTTTTCTGGGTCCCAGCTTCTGAACAAATAGGAAAATACTGAATAAATATGGAAATACTTTGGAAAAAATATTCCATCTCCATCTCACCTTTGGAAAACTCACTGGTCAATCTCATCTGTGCTAAAGGATTACATCTATTAGTGAGTGAAGTTCTTGGAAATAAATTCTCAGTGCATCTGATAATGGCACAACCTGAATCTAAAAAATGAACTGTTGATTGAGGTAGGCACAGAGCATGGTTAGGAAAAAATGGGATTTGTTAGGAAAGGGATAATTCAGAATTAACGCAGTGGAAGGTCGTCTGGCTATAAAAGCAGGTTTTAACCATTTCCCTTTTCTACACTTTTCTGGATCTGCCTGTCTGCCTCTCATAGAGTGTTCTACAAACAGACCCCCCTGTCAACACAAAACAGGGCAGCTGGGCAGCTGGGCATGGCATGGCCCTTAGGGAGCTGTTCATCTGGTGAAACTTGCTGGGGAGGATATGTTTGGATTATAATCCCTCATGGCTTTTTGTAACACTCTTGATTTGATCTCAAGTGCTTCTCATTCCAAAGAATAACTATGTCTTTGCAAACCTGCCAGGTCCAAAGGATGCTTTGGTTGGATAGGGGATCTGTTCCAATCATCTAGCATGGCATCTCCAAATACTTGCATGTCAGCTGGGAGCTGTTGATCATCTAATGGACACGATCCCATTAGATCTGGGTGTGCAGTGGACACAGACCTATCAAGGATGGATAGGGAGTATGTGCCATAATCAGGCCTTGTTATATGCTTTAAAAAAACTAAGTATGAGAGGACTTCTGTTTTATTACTAGTTTGGGAGGAGTTGAGAACAAAACACTTTCAACTTTTTGCTCTGATTTAGCCATTAGGGCAAAAATCTAGAGCAAAGAACAAAAAATTGATATAAAATTAATTTAACTCTAGATACCATTCAGTGGTTCATGAACATCTAGTCCTAGCAGCCTGAATGCAGAAATGGAGCAGAAATCAATCCTATAGCCCTGGACTTACCACCAGTAAGCAAAGTCTTGTCCACTGACTCCCAAAAGGCTATTTTAGAAAGAAATGCTTGAAGTAAGATCTACAAATAGGGATCTCTGTAAAATGTACTTTTAAAGACGATCTTGTATACATTGGTTTCATGTTATATAATGGCATGTCAGACATGCTTTGCTCCCATCCAAGAGCTGAACTCTTCAAACTCAGTGTGGTATGGAGCACGCACAGTCCTGGGCTGGTAACAACGCCATGCTTCACATGGACGACATATTTTGGAAGACACTGAGAGACTAGATTCAAAACAAATATAGCGAAAAGAAGAAAGATGTAATGTGCAAAAGAGTATTTCATGCACGTTCAAATTATGCCTGGACAAAATATTCTTGTGAAAAAATAGCACAGTGCAGGGAGAAAGGAAAGTGCAGTTTGGTGGGGTGGACAAAGAGCTAGCTGAGGCAAGCCTGGTTGAACAGCGGTTACTAGCCTGTAAAAAATGGACATGGCAAATGTACTGCATTTGCTAAAGGCTCCATGAAACTCCAGGGAAAACAGAGCATTCACAGAGTGACTCCACCAACAGCAAGAAAGTTTCATTATTATTAGTCATATGCTGAGGATGTCAAGGAATTTTAAGGCCGCACTCTTTGCATTTTTAGAGGTTATTAATGAAATAGCATAGCAAGGTGAATTACATTAAAATATTTTTCTAACCATTCCAGAAATCTTGGTCCAAGTTGGCATAGGGGGGCTGGCAAGTGGTGAACTTTTGACCGAAGCTCGGATTGCTGGGAGACACATCCTCCTTGTTAGTTTCGGGTGACAGTTCACTGTACTAGAGGGATCCACTTGTGTGTAAAGAGGCGAGTGGGGGAGGAAGATTTAGCGCTACATTTTCACAGGGGCAAGAAATTCCATCCAGCTCAAATGTGTTTTGGCCCGCTGCCCGGCTCCTTGTCAAACACATGACCATCACTCGGCTTCCTATTTCTGGCCCGAATCTGGATCCCGGGGATAAGTGAGCCCTGTTAGTGGTTAAAATTAGGCAGCCGAGCTGTGACAACACATGCTGACTCTCCATCAGAGGGTAGACATATTTAAAAACCAAAAAGAACTAGATGCACCAAGATTTAATGTCAGCACCATGTGTAATTCATCAGTTTGGGCTCCTATGATGCAGATAGCAGCTGATCTACTTGATGGAAAGGACTTAGCAGGATTTTCTAGCTTCCTTCTGACCAAAGACTTCCAATAATGATTGCTAGAGATAAGATTATGCCATTAGTTTTTTCATGGTAGAAGTCCATAGTCGTGGCTCCTCACCCTGTCATGATCTAATTGTATGATAGAACATTTCTCCTGACCCGAGAATGACCAACCAGGACATCTGGTTTCCACAGGGCCATACTTTAACTGGGAAAGTTTATTTCCAATTGAAACAGCAGCAGACTAGCTCGTTAACAAGCAGGCATTTTGGGTTGCTCAGTAATCAGAAGTTTCCAGTTGTCCAAAAGACAGTCAAGTCATTTGTGCGTGTATGGATGGCCCCTTGGACGCAGCACTCTCATAGCCATCACACTTGCTTCTGCTCCTATTATGCCTACCTCTGTCCACTTGTGCCAGCCTGTCTGTCAAGATCCTATGCAGCTCTTTGGGTTTTATTGTTCTTCCCAATAACCTGAGATGGCCTCCTTGAATCCATCCATGAAAGACCATTACCTGTCCTTGAAATTCTTTCCTAAGCCTTTTCTACATCTTGAATCCACATACAGGAAATCAGCTAGGAAATGTCAGGCCAGATGAGCAGACTATTGTAGTGGTTGATGTTTTTATACACCATAGAGTGCTTAAGAAGTGAACAAGCATTTTCATGTAGGCAGTGTACCCTTTCTGGTCACCACTGATATCTGTGTTGCTCACTAACGACTATGAATCAAGGAGTCTGAAGGTGATGACTTGCCAACTTATCTGTTCTGTTGCGTAATGAGTTCTTGCATTGCACAACTCCTCTCCTCTCCTCTCCTCTCCTCTCCTCTCCTCTCCTCCTCTCTTCACTTCTCTCTCTTCTCTCTCTTCTCTCCTCTTTCCTCTTTCCTCTTTCCTCTTTCCTCTTTCCTCTTTCCTCTTTCCTCTTTCCTCTTTCCTCTTTATTCCTCTCCCTCCCTTTCCTTCTCCCTCTCTCTCTTCCTTTTCCCCTCTCTCTCTTCTCTTTCCTCTCCCTTTCCTACTTTCTCTTCCTCTTTCACTCTCTCCTTCCTTTTTCCTTTCTCCTTTTCCTTTGTCTTAATTTCCTTTTTCATGCTGAATATTTTCACAGTATTGATTGTGAAGGGGATGTATCAAATTACATACCCTACACTTCCCAAGGCAGTCCTCCATACTTCTACCTTCTTCCAGGCTTCTGAAAAGCCCTGATCTCCTCTGCAATATCAGAAAGACTCAATGGGAAGTAGAAATGAGATTCTTTACCCAAACAAACCCCCACTATTTACAGAATCATCTCTAGCGCTCTGCTGAAGCATCCTC
The DNA here is from genome assembly GCF_000696875.1 of Nestor notabilis. Classification (NCBI taxonomy): domain Eukaryota; kingdom Metazoa; phylum Chordata; class Aves; order Psittaciformes; family Psittacidae; genus Nestor; species Nestor notabilis. The sequence goes on along the minus strand of NW_009915254.1, from coordinate 70,926 downwards.
CCTAAGGAAAAAATCTACAAGCATATATAAAATTTTAGATCTTATCATTCTCCCAGTGGCCTGAGAGCTGCATAGTGTTATCTGCCAGTTGTGCTGGTGAGGAGGAGTACACCTGAATGGAACTGCGTTTGTGGACATTGACACTGGCACAGCAGCCTGGCCTGGTGTGAAATACACCTCTGTGGGGACAGGCACAGCCTCACAAAGCAAGAAGGCTCAGAGAACTCCCTGGCATACTGGTGACACAGGGACAGGGAATGCCCTGTCAGACCTCTGCTGACTGCATAGAGAAATCACTAACCTCTAAGGAAACTAACCCCCAAGCTTAAAAATGTGTGTGTTCAAAAAGAGACTAAAGATTTACCTTGAGAAAAACATGGTAGGTAATGCAGGCTGGAGTAACATGTTAATTGTAGAAAACTTTACTGAGGAGACAGCCTGAGATATGTTGCTCTAACAGAAATTTCCAAGAGGTCTTCACTTATAGCACAAAGAAAGATACTTGAAGTTAATAAGAAATACACTTACTAAAGAGCAGAGCACCAAGAAATGCGACTGTTGTGCCTTTGCAAATGCCTGCCGCTATTACGAGTCTGGTATTTTAAATGCTTCCAGTCTAATGAAAGCTTTGAAGCCAAAGGAAATACATCTGATACTCGTGGACTGATTACTTGTTGTGAGTATAAGCAATACTGCAGACACAGAGAAACTCCAGGTGCCAACTCAGGTGTGACAAAGTGTGCTACCCTTTGGGAGGGAGGATGCTGAGGCAGATCAATGCCGAACACCTTGGCACGGTGTTCCCAGCCCTGTCTTAGGCACTGTGGTTCCAGGTCTGCACACAGAGTGGTTCCCATGCCAACTAAGTCCAAGCAGAGACAGACTGGGGGACCTGTGGACTGAAATCCTAGCCCCAAGGTAGTCATTTAGACCTTTTGATTATCTGGGATATTCTTGTCTTCTGTTTCCTGGCACCATGGAGAGCAGTGCCTGTTGACACCTGAATTTAGCCATCACTGGGCATGTGTGCACGCATGGGTGTTTTAACACACTGCCACTGCAGTCAGACTAATCAATATAGTCCAGGCAGAAAATGGCACTTGGGATTGGTTACTGTTTAGACAGAAACTAATTTGAAACATTAGATCTTCAGGTCTGGTACAACAACCTCCTTCCTTTTTCTTTTTGGTGCTCTTCACCCTCAGTTAGCAGGGTCTCTGGCTTTTCTCCTGTGCTCAGGCGTCCACTGTGCCTGACCCACAATATGCCAGCAGATTCCCTGTGCTCACAGGGTGCCAGCAGCTGCCACTCAAGAGTGAAGATCAAGAAAATTCCAGGCAAGGCAGAGCCGACCTGCCCAACAGGCGGGGGGGTGGGGGGGCTGTTGGCAATGGGGGCTGTCACCAAGGAGAGCAGGAGTTAGATCTGGTTCACGGTTATACTTACATCCTCATTAGTGAGATGTTAACTCTAAAGACTTAATTCTTTCACACGATATCTTTCAGTCAAGTAGTATGAAATCTAGAGTTTCAAAAAGTGTGCAAAAGTCCATCTTGAACAGTAATACTTTTATTTAAAAGATGCAGGGTCATTACATTATTACTTCTGTACTCTTGACTCTGAATATTTGGATCCCTTTGCAAGGAAAGTAATGCATTTTCTGATCAATATAAATTTAAATGCTGACCTTCCAGGTGTCACTGAAAGGCTTCTGATTGCTTAGAATGCTAAACTATTACAAGAACTGTTACAGATTACTTTCTCTTGGAAAAGTAGCTTAGGATTTTGAATTATTAATTAAATCACTTCAACAGCTTTTTCAAAATAGAATTCCCTAGTTCTGCTTTTTATACAAAAGCAAACTTTCTACTTATTTTTTTTACTACTGATGTTCTACTCAAAGAGAAAAGTTAGTATTTGAGAATTGGTTTGTATGTGCTCTTCTTTGGACAAGATGAAGGAGAGATAATGTTCATTCAGCTTAAAACTGTGGAAGAGCAAGAGGACAGATTGATCATGAATGTCTGGGGAAGACCAGAATATTTATTGTCCTTAAATACCTAAGGATCTGCATTCCTTATTTGATTTGAGCTGCTAAATAATTTCAAATACATGAGGTTTCATTGAATAGGAGGGCTTTCTGTTCAATTTTGTTTTAATCCATTCTTACTCTCCGTCTTCCCTGCTTGCTATTGTGAGTTGACCTGAGCAGTGCTGGCCCTGCTGCTGATTTCTGCCACCTCTGAGTTGCTTACTGCTTCCTTTTGACAATGCAATTCCTATAGCAAGAGTTTAATGGAGACTGACTTTGCTGTCAGTGGATTAAGCAGCATGCTGATTGTGGATTTCTGAAAAGTTTAAAAATGCGTATCAGTGTAGATTGCCAAATTGTCATTAAGGAGCTCTTATGCAGACATGAAGAGCCTGTGGTCTGAGCCTAGTCACACACAGCTATTCATCTCAGTCTCCACAGTAGTAACAAATGTCATCTATATACAGAAGCTACTCACATATCTCTTTTGGCTGACATTATTGATGCCTGTTTTTCTGGATACATATATTGACTAATTGCAACTGCCGATGTTTTAAGAGTCAGATCAAATAATAATTCTGATGGTGGCTAAGTTACACTCTGAACTCCCAGGGCCCTTGGAAACATGGAAGAATTATTTCTATTGGTTTCATAGAACAGTGTCTTAGACTTATTGTGGAGACATTATTTTAAAAAAAAAGTGGCCATTCTCTACATTTTTTCCTGTAAACATGCCATTAACAGTACCTTTCCTTGAAAATAACCCTTCCCTTCATCCTTCCTAACAAAAGGAACTGGTGGAATGGAGGAAAGAAAAGCAAGAGGCTTAATATGGCACCTTGCAGGCTACTGTGAATTAT
>NW_009915254.1:47212-68003 GCF_000696875.1 Nestor notabilis | reverse complement strand
CCTGCTGAAATCTTGTGCAGGCTGGAGCTCCTTAATCCATCCTTGGCAACTTGGTGAGGAACTGTTCCCAAGAGGTGGCCAGTTCAGGCTGAGCAGAGGAGCTTCCCCTCCATGGTCAGAACTGTTGGTGACACTTTCTGGTTCTTCTTGCTCTCTTCTGCCCTGAAAGGTTAATGTCACTTTTCTGATTCTTGAGTTCTTCCAAAACGAAGTTCAGAAATGGATAGCAAACAGGTATTTTGAAGGAACAGCCTGCTCCTTCAAAACATTCCTTTTGGAAAACAAGAAACAGCCTGTAGGGTGAGAGATGTGGGTTATCCATGAGTTTACCACTTTTTGGAGGAATATTTAGAGCAATGCATCTTTGATACTAGAAAGCACGCAAGGATGAATGAAGAAATGACAGGTTCCAAGTTCTGGTGAGTGGGGAGTATAGTCTGGAGATAATCAGGTCCTTGGCTGTATTTTGTCTCATGGGAGACTTTATTTCTCCCGTAGGCTACACACATGCCTATATACCTACATATGCTACATTTTACATAAGCATTGCTTTTTGATTAATTTCCCTCCTTTATAGAAGCTATCCAAGACAATATTCTGACCACATTACTTTTCTGTTCTGCAATTTCAATAATAATCTCCATAGTTTTCCTTGTTTGTTGCTCATTAGGACTAAATGTGCCTCCCAAAGACATTGTAGCCATCACATCATGCAAACCATGACTCTTGCCCTAAAATTCCAGGCGAAACAGGCATCTTGTTGAACCTCATGTAACTGCTTTTCAAGAGCAACTGTAAGTGCTTATCCATTTTGCTGACATGGGCATAATTAATAAGCATTCATCTGACCCAGTGTAAAACACCGTTTCATTCACTTGACATTTAATAATTTGTTATCCAACACCTTGCTTGTGTCCTCCTAGGCATCCTGTCTATTCTAGGCATCCTGTATTACTAAGACCATGTGCATGTCACGTTCATATAATCCTGACTTAAAACATTTTCTCTGTCAGCCCTATACAGCATCCCCATTCTTCCCCCTCCTTTCTACTGCTTGCTCACCCTGAATGTAACGTCTGAGTCAGTGCACATGATCTTATTTCCAGCTCTGTGATGCAATACAGTGTATCTGATAGGATGTTTGGGAGGCAGTATTTTGAGTGGCCCTTGTCTTTCTGCATTCCCCAAACTACCATGAGTATGAGGCACTTGTGTGTCAGGTAGGCACTGAAGTGGGTCCACTATCACTGTGGCATGACTGTCCTTACCTCCACACCACTTCTGATCCACAGGACTGTATTCAGTGCAGAGGCTTGATCTTTACTTATCAATACAGACTTTTTGTTAGTGGAAAAAAAGGGTGTTGTGGTCTCTTTTTCTCTCCTAATAAGCTGCAGATAGCAGTAGCTCTGTATTGCTTTTAAATTTTAGAGTAGTAAAGATGGAGAAACTTTATCCACTTGTTAATCTCTCCCTCTTTTTTTTTTGCCACAACACTGGTGGCACTTGGGTTGCTCCTCCAGGAAGTTGAGTGAGGCGGGAAATAGGAGAAAATGGGAGATATGGCTGATGGGAAGAGACAATATATCTTCCCACAGCTGTTTCTGGAGCTCTTCTTGGTCCATTGTGGCTGTATCTCCAGGTGGCACTCACTTTTCCAGCCTTCAGTCCAGGGAAACACAAATACTCTTGATCCTGTGTTATTCTCCACACTTTGCCACTGAGGAGTTATCACCACCATTCAATCATGGGATATAGCCTCATCTTCAAATTTGAGGCTCTTTCTGGAAAAAATGTTCTTTCCTCAACTATCTGGTAAATGAAATAATTAAAATCACAGGTATTTTTTTAATTTACCTTGATTTTACATTAGGCATTATGTAGGCTCTTCACAGCACTGAGGCTTACTGCCAAGGAGAATAACTGCAGTCCAAGTTTGCCCACATAACTCCAGGCTTACTCTAACAACACCTTTGTTTTTTAAACATATGCTTTAAGCTGACAGATGTTATTTAGTTACCCTCCATCAAGCACCTGACTCAGGCTTGCAGCCTGGAAAAAGTAACCTCATGTTAGGCTTTGTGGATTGCCTAAGAACCTGATATTCCTAAACTCCCTCTGCAACTGTCATAGTGAGATCTTATGGTGGTGACATATACATATTGCCATAAAGAGGGACACAGAGCAAGAATTGAACATGGCTGAGGTGGCTGTGCTTCTGGGATGTAAAAGAAAAGTTAAGGAATGGCACAGTATCTGTGCCATGGAGATTTCAGGGGACTCTTTCCTCCCATTCATCATGACATAACTTTCTTGTGAGGATTACAGCATTTGTTGACAAGGAAATGTAATAGTAGGAAATTATTTGATGCATTTTGATATGTCTAAGTGATACCGAGCAGGTGGAAACATGAACAAAAGCTTCCATCTGCAAAAACAGAAGTCCCGTGCTTGTCTTTTGCCAACAAAATTTTATTATTTATATTCTGCAAGGACAACAAGTAAAAATGTCCCATCTAGGCCAGGGCTGCAGACAGAATCCTTGACCAGAGTGGAAGTGGGGGTAATGTGTTAGAGAAACTTTCAAGACAAATGAGGAAGGATAGGAATGGAGATCACGAGGCAAATATATCAGAAAAGGAAGGTAGATATTTCTGGTTCATCCTGGAAGAAGAAAAGATGATAAATTCCCCTTCAGTGAATTTAGGGAGTGTGGGAGCTGCCAGAGTAATTAATATAGGATATGAAATTGCACCTATGAGTTGACTCAAAGCTCCTGCACGAGGAACTGCAGCATGGCATACTCAACATGTCCATGACCAAGGGTTAATATTGGACTGCAGTTATGTTTCACATCCTTCTCAGCAATGCTTTTGTTTTCAGCCTCTGATTAAAGTTAGGTCAGGGTGAAGAATACACAAACAGACCTTTCCAGGCCTGGAAATGAATGGCTCTGGGAGCTTGTTTTGGTTGCAACTGATTCAATAGTGGTGTCTGCAGTAAGCTTTGCAACTGACCAGTGTGTTTTTTATTCATAGCGTTGAGCGTTGATGTACCAGTGAAGCCCAGACAAGGTAAGGCTACCATTTTATTAAGCAGATATGCTTGCATACAATGACCTTTCCCTGTTTAACCTTGTAAGTGATGTCACTTCATACCTTCTTGCTTTGTAGATCCCAAAGATAAAGTTCACTCCCATTATAATCTCTCTGAACACAAGGCAGAAGTGAGATCTGATGGAAAGGGTGTAACTGAGCTACAACTTCTTCTTGCTCAAACAATCAGGAGGAATACAGAATGATTCAGGTAAATCTAGAGAACTTTTTAATGACTGCTTTATGGTAGGAAGAGTGTCTTATCCTGGATATTCCTGAAGTCCTGCTGCTAGGTTTCTTAGCTTCTGTTTTCATAAATACAGAGTTCATTCCTGTTGCAGATTATCACAAAGTGGTCTTCTCTGATATGTGGATTAATGTCACAAAGCTGGGTGCAGGTAACCTCAGTACTACGCCATAGCAAGCTCAGGCATTTCAGGTCCATTTCCAGGCTGATGATGTGAATTCTTTTAATACTTTATATTCAGGCATAGTTGTAAGCCATCGCTACAGAATATGATTTTTTTTTTCCCAATATTGGAGCTTCACTTTTCATTACATTAAAACTTTAACACTGTAACTTTTCATTGAATCAGGCTTGAAGATGTGTTTGATTAGGTAAACAAGATAAACCTGTTTGAGCAAGTACAATAACAGGCTTCTCCATAAGCAATGACATCACTGAGCTGGTGATACAGTGCTATAGTGGTATGATGACAAAAAAACCCCCAACCCTGCTTCACAGCAATAGAAAAAGCTCTTTCCACTCTGGAAGGTGAAGTGCCAACTGTGTTCCTTCAAGCAATCTCTAGCTATGTTTCCAGCAGACTATTCTCCAGTTCTCAGTAGTGTTGGTGTACAATGCAAAATCATCACCAGAAAACCTGACATCAAGCAGGAGTTAGACCTGGTAGTAGGGAAACATCCTGTATCTCTCCTTTGGAATGAAATACAGGAATGGCAAGAATTCCCATGACTGATGATCTGTTTGCTTGTGTCTCAGAATTCCCATTAATGTCCCCGGTAATATGCAAGATTTCAATATTTCTTCACATCAAGTGGCTACAGTCGAATGCTGTCTGTAGATTTGTGACAGTGAGATATTTCCACATTGAGACAAATGGTTCCACTCCAAATCACACCAGAGCACTAGCTCTTCTGGTCAGCAGTCTAGTTCTCCATTTTTTAAATTATACCCAACTCTGGAAATGTTCTCCTACATATCAAACGTGATGGAAATGAAAAACACTTAATCTTGAATCTAATTAACAAAGTATTACAAACCTACCAGTCTTTGCAAGCAAATATGCCTGACATGAACAGTTCTTTCATAACAGCAAACTGTCTTGGGAAGTGTGCAATGTAGAACTTCTCCTATAATTACAATCATAAAGGCTGAGACTACATAACTAGAGATTATAGCCCTGCTTCTCCAGAAGACAGGGTATTAGCTTTCTCTCTGCGGACTTTGACTGCACAGCCTGGTGTCAAATCACAATTTATTCACCCTGTTGAAGCTCATCATGCTTTAAACGCATAAAATCCTAATCATATCTTTATACGAGTATGTGCATAAACCAAACCACAGTCTGTCTGGCATTGCTCACAAAAGGAGATGCATCTCTTCATGCTTCCAGTGTGCACCCAATATACTACGGGTGTGTGTTTCACTGTGAAAGTGAAACTAGACAGAATGCCATTTAAAGAATAAAGTGAGGTGACATCACTCCGTTCACCTACTAAATTAGAAGTTTACTCATTGCCTCTTCAGGTCTCAGCTGACCCAATCTGGATTTTAACCAGCAAGTAAACAAGCCCTATTAACAACACTATTCAACACCACTTCTAGCAAGATGCCAATATGCTTATAGTCAAACAGTATTACAGACCATCAGCACCCAGTCACTAATTTAAAAACTGACCTTTTGCAGTAGCTGTGTGGATGAGAACAGAAAATCAAAGGACAAGAAAAATCTTTCAGAAAAGAAGAAAGGCAGCTGCCAAGGATGCGATCAGATCAGCTTCAGAGTAAGTCTGCGGAACAGAGTGGCATTTGCAAAGGCACTGACGCTCTTTCATGGCATCAGGCTGCTGGTGGTGACAGAGCCATCTGTCCTGTCTTTTTTGCCCTTTCCTGTCTGCCATTAATTTCCCACAAAGGCTCCAAGCGACAGTCCCCCCATAGTGACCATACTTGGAAACAAGGTGTATGACAGGCAGGGGGAGAATGGCAATAATCTCTAAGAGCCCCCATGTTATGGCCTGGGAAAAAATAGCTGAGAGTTTGCAAAGTAGTGAAGAAGAAGTGCAAACTGAGAAGATCTGCTGACAGGAGGATTCAGCAGGCACGCAGCCCCTCGTTACATGCACCTTTCAATCGCGGCGCAGGAGCGGAGGCGTGTTCTCCCTGTGCACGCGCTGCCAACAGTAAACAAGTGAGTATTTCTGGAGCAGCTGCCTGTGCAAGAGGAGCGGTGCCTGTTGCTGTCCTGCAAAGTTACAGTTTTTAGGAGTGTGCATCTTACACTTCTGAAGCTCTCATTTTTTGTACCGACCAAGCCAGGCTCCATTCAGCAAGCCACTGCTCAGGGTCTGTGTTTAAAGTTAAGATATTTTACTGAGCTGGATCTGTAACAAGTACATGCTATACTTCACCTTTAAAGTGAACAACCATCAACATGATATCAGCCACACTATACACAGAAATTAATATAGTTTGCTTTATGTTCAGATCAGTGCTATTCTCAACAGAAGGCAAGTCTAGACATGTTACAGAGTTTGATTACACAAATTCCAGTTCAGAGGTATTGTGCTAAAATTCAGTTCTACTCACCATAGATTTGTTTACCATGGTCATCATTAGGCTGTCCTAGTATCTTATGGTATTGCTTCATGCAATGCAATTAACATCCCACATCTATTCTCTCATCTTTTTCTCCACAAGGATGTGTGCAGCAAGGGGGTTTGTTTTGATATCTTTAAAGTAATATGTGTGCACACATGTACTGTTGGTTTGTTGTTACCGTGGGAGGTTGCAAAGGCTGGTTGCCATGAAAGATCTCACTCCTGTTATTGCTGAAACTCTTACTGTGTCCAAAGACTGAGTCCTGCAATCTCTGCCAATAGGCTTCCTCCAAACTGATTTTAAGACAGAAATGCCTTACTGACTCTTGAAGATTAGCGTGTCTCGTTGACTGTGACTTACCTATGGAGAACTGGGTGTTTAGTAAGACTGTGACTGTAGCAAATGATGGGTACTTACCCAGCCTTTACTACCAATTCCACACTACTGTTCTCAGGACCCAGTAAGATAAATGAGCCCATATGATGAGCTCACATTTTTATTTCACATTATATCTGTTACTCTGGGGATGTACTAGTGATTTGGCAGGAACACATGGACCTGCACAGGTATGCCTCCAAGTGACTCATGTAGATATTCATGACAGCAGATAAGGCCTAGGACTTCTCAAAATCAGTGACTTTACTCTTGTTTTTTGCCTTTCTATTAAGAAAAGGAGGGAGAGATGTAAATTATATTATCGTGACAATGCCTGGTTTTCTTATAGAGTAGGAATAATCTTTGATTCCTCTTTCATTTCAACTTCTGAGATAGTCTTTGCTTTATAGAGTTGGGCATATTTCTCTCCTATATCAAGTATGTTCTAATGTTATGTGACAAACTGAAGCATGACATTGTTAAAGCAAGTGCTCAAAACAACTTATTTGCTCACCAGTTTATTTCGTCTATTTCTTGAAGCCTCAGGTAAATTCTGCTGACTTCTATTTAGAGCTAGAGGTGTAAAGTTTCTGGAAGTTCTGAAACCTCAGGAAGCAACAGGAAGCAACATTCCTCTCGAGGGTTTTCCTTGTAGTTGTTTATTTTCTAATAACTGAAGTTTGAGCTGTCAATGTGGACTACTTAGTTGTAACCAGAACAACCTTTTTTTTTCACTTTAAGAATGTGAATTGCACTGTTTAGTTGGAAAACCAGGTGTATGTTTTAGTAGAAATAGTGAAAAACCTAGTGTTCGATCCTAGACGGTTTAAGATTACATGAGATATACAAAATTTGCAAACAAAAAGTAGTATCTTTTAGCTACTTGTCTAGCTATGCCACCTCTTACCAAAATCTTTGTGTTTGTGTATGTGTTCTTTGGGTTCAAATAATGAAAATAGAGCTAGTAGCTAATACTCAGCTTTACGCCATGAACATATATGTAGAGATATTTTTGTATTGATAACACTGTACAATATTAAGTCATTTGGCCTGAGGAATAGAGGAATTTTAATAACAGAAACCTGCAAGTTTTCCAATGAAGCAACATCATGTGAAAGCCTTATTCTTACAGGAGGAACATTAATCTCTTGATGTTCAGCAGATACATCCTTTAAGAAAACACTCTAGAGTTTCTCTCACTGTTCCTTCCAAGAAACAGTATCTCTTCAGTGTATAAAACATTTCCTCTTAACTCTCCCAAAGCTTTCCAATTTTTTTCACGGCCATCCACAGGAAAAAAAAATTAAAAAATCATGTAGAAAACAGCATATTCTGAAGTTTTCAGGTTTTCTCCCAGAACTTCAGACCTTTAAGCAGCATGCAGGGCCCAGCAGAAGTGCTGTACCTCCTGTGTAGTTGTCTGCAGAGAGGATGTCACTGGTTGGAGCATGTGGCAGCTATATGAGATGGTAAAGACCTTGCCTCTTCCCTTCACTTGCCTGGAAGCTGCTGTGGAAATATTTCTGTACCCTGAAGACAATGTGACCATGCTTGGCTAACACTCAGGATTCACTCAGATGAGAGATTTTTTGTTTTCATCATCCTTACACTTGTGAACCTGCTTTAGATCTGAATTTAAGCCTTGGGAGTGTTCAGGTGCGTGGTTTTGTTCACAGATGATGTCTGGGGATGTCAGTGACTAGGTAGCTTTCTAGCTAGTGTCCAATAGAGAGAATTCAACTGCAGTTGACTGTCCTGCATATATTAGGGCTGTCCTTTGCATTCTTTGACCCCTCTTCTAATTTTTCACAGTTATGTGAGAGAGGTTCAGGCTGGAGCCAGATTCAAGTAAACTGGGTTACTCTGGACATACTTTGGCCAAGACTTGTTAAATATAATATTGTAATCATTGCTTGGCTACTAATACGTGAGGTGTTTTTATTTTCCTCCATTTATCTCATTTGTATTAGTATTATCTGTTAAAGTGGAAGAACCCATGGCCAGGAAGAACATATGCAAACACCCTGCCCTTGAACGAGTGATTAAGATCATCAGCAAGGAGCCACTAGCAAGGGCTTTGCTGTCATGGAGTGACCAGTGACCACTGACTGTATGTGTTGTTGATAAAGGCTTGGGCTGTGCCCTGTGCTTTGAGGCAGTCTGTCAGGCAGAGAAGAGAACGTGTAACAGCCATCTGTGTCCTTGGGGACAGTCCTGGCCTCATCCTTGGGTTGAAATCTACCTCCAGTAAGTCAAATCTGGATGGGGATATCCCATCCTTCCTTCCTCTGGCTTACTGCCTGGAAAAATCCCAGAGGCCAGTGCCCTTTCAGCAGTGTGGGGGCTGCAGGGGCTGGAAACTCCCCCTGGGTGGAAACTGTGTTACAGGGTAGGACACCTGGGGCTGCTGTTGGGTTTCATGTCCAAAGGAGAAGCCTGTGTCATCTCACTGGGAATGGGGATGGTCTGGGAGTGGACGATCTGTGCTGAGGAGCTCGCTTGAAATGGTCTACCCACCCCTGAGCCCTTGCTCATGCCTAGGAACACTGGTGACCGTACAGCTTTGTAGGTCACCTTGGAGTGTTTACGAGAAAAAACCAAGCAGGAGTTTACTTTTTTTGCCTGTGCTAAAGTAGGCTGCCCTTTGAACTGCCTTCCAGATTTTTTTGCAAATGTAGCAGCAGTGGCTAGTGCTGTGAGACTCAGCATTGCTTGATTTCAGGAGAGAGAGGGTCTTTCAGACAGCTCATACAGCCTTGTAATGGAAAATTTCATTTTTCCCACTGATGTAGGTTATTTTGCACATACCTACATTAAAGTAATCTGCATGAAAACTGTAATTTTTTTTTTAACTTTATTTTGAGGGTGGGGAGAGGATTACCAACATACATGGAAAATATAAATTGGTAGCTGACAGTACTGAAAGCACTAGAATATTTTACAGCACAGCACATTGGAGAGAAACACCAGGAATGGGAACATTGGTAGTTACCTGAAGCATTCAGTTAAGTATAACCTGTCAAGATCTAAAAGTGGGTCTGTTTTGTTCCTACAACTTATCATGTCCAGTCCATTTTGATCTACAACTTGGGCTTGAACTGTGGGCCACAATAAATTTAAAATATTAGTCCCTACAGCTGAAGCTGAAGAGGTGCTTTAACATGTTTCTATCCACTGTGAGGTGGTGCCACACACAGCAGCACAGACACTAAACCTCATTTCAATATTAGATGTTCTTTTAATAATGTGTATTTTTTATGGCCTCAGTGTTGTCTCAAACTGTCCTGGCACATGTGCAATGAAAGGCCCTTATAAGCAAATGTACCAAGATCAGGGCTGCTCATTGTCAGAAATTTCTGCTGGCTGCCGATGTTAGACCACATCTGCCAGTGCTGGTATAAACGAGATGTCCAGATGCACAGAAATGGCCAGGAAGACACAGACAGGTTTGGGTTTATATGGTCATGTGAACAAGAACCATGAATATGCGAATGTTGATCCTTATATTCAGGTTGTTGGCCATCACTTGGAATGAGCCATTTTGATTATCTGAAAGGATTCTCAGTATAGTAGAGTCCAAATTGTTTTGAGTGACCCTCATCAAAGATGGAAAATGAATGTTCACAGGAAATCTCTAAAGCGTGCTCTCTGGAGAGCATACTTGGATTTACTCTTCATCAAAACTGCCCACTGCAATCAAAGTCATTGAAAGTTTCCAAAGTTCCTGTGGCAGGAGTTCTCACTGACTTTTATAAAACATTTGTTTTGGGGCAGTTTTGACTTAAAGAGTGTTTGTAAAATTAATTCCTTAACCAGTTTCACTCCTCTAGAGGTGTTTGAGTGAACCTTGTTGCTTGACCATAATCTGTAGGGCTCTACTTCCTTTAGTAGAATGAAAGCAGCAAATTAGCAGAGGGAAAGTAAAACCACCCAGGAGGGTAGAAGTGCACATCTAGAGGATGAAGTTAAATTTGCATAAGATGAAGGGAAACCTCTGGTCCAGGCCACCCATGATTATACCACGTTCAGTACCTGAGCTGGCCATTCAGCTGGAGAGAGTTTGAAGCACATGTCTTGAGACACCAAGAAATTGTATTTTAGATATGGATGACACATGCAGGATTATAGCCCAGGAGCTATCCTATACAAGGATGAATTTGACAAGTGAACTGAAAAGAGTTTCAGAGACCCTGGACAGATACAATGATACACAAATAGAAGTTCATGAGGACATTGCTTCATCATTATGTAATGGAATCAGTAGCTGTCTATAATTGTCCAGCCGGACTACTTAAATGAACTGAATAAGTAATTGAACCTGTCTCATGTTATAAACTTTTTTCATCTGGGCTTTTTTTCAGTGATCTATGTAATGTCGTCTTGGCTAATTTTAGCTGCCATTTTCCCCTTGAAGATATTTACTAACATGGTGTCCTCAGCCTGATGTAGTACAGGAAGTTGGGGCTGCAGGATGTCTCTCCATGCTGAATGCTCCCCTGTCAATGGGATCAAATTATAAGTAGCTGCACTAATCTGCTTATCATCAGAAACAGCCAAAGAAAAATGCACAAATGTAAACATAAAAAGGAACTCTCATAATTTGCATACTTGTCATAGTTCCCCATAAATCAGCCTAAGTGCTGGCGGGCTTTTGACACAGTCTGGAGGCTAGCTTCACTTTTTGACATCTTTTTACAAGACACTGTATATTAGTAAAGTTAATTGACTAATCATTTTCATCACTAGGAGTGTAAGTAAGTAATTCCATCTATTCCTACCTAGGCTTCTGTTTACGGTCCGAGGGTGCCAAGCATTCAGACTAAATGAAAATATACCCTCTAGTAACCATGCACGGCATCCCCCATAACAAGCTGCAGAAACTCTCCGAAGCATTGCTGTTATGTTGTGGGGAATCCTGAGAATTTTAGGCTTAACTCACCATGCCAGCCAGCCTCCTGCAGGGCTGGCCAGGCAGAGGCTGGGATGGTGAGGGGACGCATCTGGGCAGACCTGTGTTAGAGCACCGGCATCTGTCATTTTTAGGGAAAGGGGGCAGGTCTGCAAGTAATGAATTAGCAGTGGCTGGGAATGTGCCTGAGACAGTGTCATAACACGTACTTCAACTAGATGAGAGGAGTGCAGGGTTGCCTAATAGCTGACTTTTTCCATCTTTTGACTGTCCCCATGCAATCAGACATAAATATTTTGTTCCTTTGACCAGTTTTTCCTAATGGTGGGGAAGGAAAATTTGCTGCTGTTTCTTCCTTCCATATTTTTGCCACCTGGTGAACTAAAGAAAAGCTGACTGTGAATTAGGCTTCAGCCTGTACTTGTGGTTTCAGTGACAAGGCTTTGGTGGGGGTGACAGTTAACAGACCTGAACTACTTCTTTAATTGTGAAGATTTTCTAGGTGATGTAGGGACAAGTTATCAAGTTGCTAGCTCCCTGTTTGTCCCCCAGGAATACAGGACCAGGTTTTTTTTTACAGCTGTATCTCAGAATTAGTTAGGGATTGTTTCATATCTCCAGACTGCCTGTATGGTTTGCTGTGTTCTGTTTCTTTGTGCGAAATCTTACTTTGCCTAGAAAAGTGTCTCAGGTTTTCTTTGGACACTGTGTGTCTAAAAGATACAGCCTGGACACTGCCACTGATTCCTACAATGCTGAGTCATTTTTATGATGTGCTCTAGAAACTTTTCCCTTCATGCCTCCCCATCCTGTTTCAAGGCGAGAGGGATCCTGTGTTGGCTGATGTATTTCCCTGCTTTCTTTGCTCCTGGTTCTTTCTGCTGGTAGTTCTGCCATCAATGGTATCAATTAGTGCTGGGGATTTTTGCCATGCCCAAATGGTTGGTGGTTTAAGACCACCAACTCATTTTCCCTGCTAGGCTGCAGCCATAAGAAGCAGCAACCACTGACGGCCATCAAGGCTGGCCACGCTAACGCCCAGCATTCACAGGTGAAAGGTTTACACTGAAATGCTGAGACCAGAATGGTTCATTCCCTGCCAGAGTGTGCCAACCTGGCAGTTGTCAACAACTTTGGCCTACTCTCTTGTGTTAACCAAACTAAACCCTACCTCTTCTGCTCATTAGGTCACAAGAAGTGATGACAGTTAATTGCTTTTGCACAAAATGAACTTTAAAGAACATTTTTTTTTATAAAAAAAGCTGAACTGTAATTGAGAAACTGACCTAACATGCTTAAGTATCTATATATTCATTTTTCACTTAAAGAAGAGCTTTCTTGAATAGGTAGGGACCTAAACACTTAGTTAAATTCATCTAGTAATGAAGATCTTAGTACACAGAGCCAGGGAACTTGCAGGTTTAAAATGTATTTCAACAACTAAAAAGGCCACTTATGCTTTAAAGAAATAATAAGTAATTCCAATGTGTGCTACCTCACATCTATAGCACATTCCCATTTCCAAAAAGCTCTCATATTAATTCCTTAAATTAAGTTCTGTTGACATCTTTGTGTGTTTCACTTGTGGATGGTCTTAGTTTGTGAGATTTTTACTACTTTTCATTTTAGCATGCAAAAGATCTTTTATGTGGCTATATCAAAACACAGTCTTGTATGTAAGTCATATTTGCTTTAGTTGTCCTCTGAGGAGCAGGGTTGCGTAAAAGGTGTGGGGGAGGGAGCTAAATGTAACATTTAATGGGAAGCCCATTCAAACCCTCTAGCAACTGGAACTAATGGGGACAGACAGGGTTGTGAAATATGAGCCTACAAGATCTCCATTGAGACATATCCATTCTAACTGTCTCTCAGGCCTTACTTCCCAGAGACATTGGGTCCTTTTCTTTAAATCAGTTCAGAGCAGGACCACAGTGATTTCTTTCTAAAGAAAGGAATTTCTTCAAACCCAAGAAATCTTCTTTCCAAATAGGGTGTTTCTAGCAGTGCTTTAGGCTATTGGCTTTCTGAAGTAGCATGTTACTTCTTTTTTCTACCCAGTGCAGTGAACATGTCTCTGACTGTGATTTGATTTCTGACGAAAACAAAACAACCTTTTTTTAATGGTTCCTTAATGAAATGAGCTTTAATAATAAAAGTTTATTGCGTTGGAATAGGTAACAGTTTACCCTTACACAGTCCTTAGGGATGCTGCAGGTATTAACAGAGTAACAGCATCTTGGGCAGAGCTTTCTGTAGAAGGACAGCACAGACAACTGTAGCTGATGAAAGAGATGATATTTTAACAAACGAAAATACCTGTCTATGAGCATATGCTGCAAGATTCTAATTCTGAACTGTTTCTGTATTAGACACTGAACACTGCACCATCTCGACACTTTGAACATCTGAACATCTATGAACATCTGAACTCTGAACATCTGAGCTCTGTGTATTGGGGAAATTAAGTAGAGACACTTCAGTATGGTTTTCCTGGTCATAATTCAAATTTTGGTATAATCAACCACATTTAAAAACTGGAAATAGTCTTTATTACTTTGATAGTACCAGCCTCATTTTGCATAAAGTTCAATAAGCAACAGTGCCAGCCTAATTCACATTACTGAGTACCTTGCGGCTCTGGACACAGAGGACCTTGAATACACTGGACTATATAGCCTCAGAAAGTAGACAGGACAAAGGAATTCTTATGACTGGAAAATCTTTTGACTTCAGAGTGGTGAAGGGAAAGGAGAAGGAGTGGGAAGAAAGGTGGTCCATTGATACAGCCATGAAGAACTTCAGACATTGCTGAGTAAACACTAAGGAGAAGTGCAGTCTTCTGGGATGTCATGAGGATTTAGTCAACTGGATCCCATGCTTGTCTCTGGGTAATGAAGCATTCCATGTAAACTGCTTTGCATGAATAAGATCTGTTATTTTCCTGGCCACCCAGCTGGCTGGAACATGGCTGGCATGGTGGTGAGAAAGTCTTCTGGACCGAGCTGGGTGTACGGAACCTTTGATATTTATATTGTATCATTCTTCTAATTATATCTGAGCTGGAAATATCCCTGATGGCAATGATTAGGTAAAAAAGAAAGAGTAGGGAAAAATATGGCAGGCCAGCAAATGAATTTTCATGATGAAAAACATTTCCATAAGATTGTTCTTTAGTGGCTAAGCTGCTTCAGTGACTACAAGAGAAAGCAGGGAATGGAGTATACTGGGAAGTCTTAAGTGTAAACCAAGGACACTGCAAGCTGTTCGGGGAAAGCTGGAGGCATATATAGCTGTAGTGTCTAGGAGAATACTTGCAACTCACACTGGGGTCAAAACTAGTGTTACTGTTTCATTTCATTTATTGCAAGGAAAGATGTTTAAGAACAAGAAAGGAAGTTTTCTTTGAATCAGAAATAGTACTGTTGTCATCTCTCTACTAAAATGCTCATCCAATTAGAGATGTAAGAGAAGAATAAGCATGGACTACTGAATGTTTTCACTTTTGTACAAACTTTAATCAACATACCACAGTATACAAACATTACATCAGCATATAGTTAGAAAATGGCATACAGCTGTAGAATAGTTCAGACACTTTTCTGCCTGACAAAGTCTTTAAATTGCGTTAGTGTTTCCACCAAACAAGATCTTCTGGGAGCATCTTTTCTTAAAAATACTGTGCCCTTCCAAAATAAAGGCTTTTGCTCTTTCAGTAGCAAATCTATGTTATTGCTAAAGTACAAAAAAGATGGAGTCTCTGCTTTCATGCAAAATTTAGTGCAATCTTTACAAGGGTGTCGGGATCATAATGAAATCTTTTATGTGACTGCAACAATACATGTGCTACATAGAATTAATTATCAAGAAGTGAAATGTGTGGGTAATGTCAGCCTGGAAATACCTAATCAAGATGTCTGCTGGTAGGTTACCTTCCAACATGTAACCTATTTAACCTGTAACATAATGAGGATAACCATAAAGCCTCAAGTAGCTTCCCAGCAACTCTGGCTATTGTTTGGAGGTTATTTATGTTTATTTAGTTCGCAACATGCAATGCTCTCACCTGCCTCAATTGTTTATTGTTGACCCATAACTGTGATCAGCTTCAGCAAAAATGAGCTATTATTAGTGTGCTTTTCCAGTTAATTTGCCCAGAACTTATTTTTGGCTGCTTAAGAAAGCAGTCAAAACCAAATTTCACACCCCTGCCACCCCTCTCCCCCAGCATGAGATAAAGAAGGGCTCACTGAGTACTTGAAGTGCAGAATTGAGTCCTGCCCTGCTTAACAACTCAACAGGTAAATTTTGGAGCTGTACCTGGGAGGACTCTCTGTGCTCCACTGTCCCTAAAGATACCTGTGGGTGGTCTTCCTGGCTATGGATCAGTATTGTGAGAACTAGTCAACTGACTCCTCCTTTGTATGTTTTCACTAAGAAGATCCTGTCAAATTTTCCTTATTTACAAAATACTAACTAGTTAGATTAACATTTTGCTAAGTAACTTAGCAGCACAGAGCTAGAGAAAGTCAAGGACACTTGTCCTTCCACTTTAGTTAAGGATATAGCATCTGTTAGGTGCACATACAGGAGAAAACTACACATCCAGCTGCAAGCCAAATATTACAATTTAATAACCATTAATTTTGCTTTTATCTGATAATTGGATGGATAATACTAGACCAGGTGATATAATTAACAGGAAGATGGATATTATCTGGAGAAGTTATTTATGCTTGCAAAAAGTTTGTCAAGGAGCCTTGGACTGGTAGGTATTATGTACAATCTTTGACCTTCCTGTCATCACCACCAAATGTTTCAGTAACTTGGAGAGAGAGATGAGACTTTGTCTGTAATATTCTCTGTATGTTTAATTCTGTTGCTTGCTGCAGGGTCAAAAACACTTACCAGAATCTGTTTCAGATGAGTTATCAAACCCCAAATTAGTTTCGTTTTTCTGAATGTGACACACACAGAGAAAGCAACTAAAACAGTGGACAAAGATCATTAAAAAAACCCCAAACAAACACAATGTCATTTTTCCAAGGCAATTTTTTAACTAGATACCTACCAAGAAATTACAGTCATCCAGCTGGTCAATATAATTCTTAGTTATGCTGTAGCAGAGAAAACACCAAAAAGGGTGGCATCAACTTAGAACAACTGCACAGGTACAGTGGCTTTCTCAAACCTAGTCTGTAATACACTGATTAAGAAGGGATCTATTGTATTGGAAAGGTGTTTACAGTCAAAATGAATGAAATAGGATATGGATAATTAGGATGGCCATATTACTGGAAAAGAAATGGAGCAAGTTCTTAATTCCATTTGAAGCTAATTAGGTGGCCTGTCACTTTGATAAGATGTTTGGGCTCACAGAATCTGCTTTGTTGAGGATATTTCTTCTTTAATTGGCCTGTCAGTTACAATTTGCCATGAAATGCTGCATACTGCTTACAGCCTGTTTTCAGTCTCTCTTACAAAATGGGTCCAAGAAAGGGCTTTCTTTTCTTTTTTGACAAGGAAGAAATAACAAACCCAACCCAAACATTAAAATGCGTACTGGTTGCTATTCTCCTGTTTTGTTTTAACTGTTCTTTCTGTTCATTTTGACGCCTTCAGGACTAAGCTACTGAAGTCTTCCACAACTGCAAAGGTAGGAGTTATGCTCATGATGCAAGTTGCAATGGAAGAATTAGATGTAAACTGAACATAGTACATGGAACAGTGTTGCTCTTTCCTGGGGTGATGAGCTGAGAATCCTAAAACTGAACGAGAGAAGCAGCAGAATAGGTGCCTTACTGGAACAAGACATTTTTGACATTATGAAGGGTTAACTAATAAACTGAAAATTAGCAAGTACTTTTTAGAGGGATCATGGAAATAACCAAGTGTGAAATAGCAATCTATTGACCTCTGGTAACCTGATGTCTTGATTTAGACAACTGCATTACAAGATTGACAAACAACTTAATGCCAGCTATACTGGACTTTTTATGGTAGTTCGCTAGTTATTCAGATGAGGAATGGTCACCATGTGACAAAACATTAACAGCTGACTCAAAGGCACACTTGGTCAAAGCAAAAGCAAGTGTTTTCCATGTTGATATTATTTGTTTCTGATTTCCTGGCTGAGAAAAACAGTTCAGCTAAATGCAAGGGTGCTGTATGCTCTTGCTGAGGGGCAGTTACCCTTCGGGAAGCAAAGACCGAGAAGAATTGCTGTGAACTTACACCACTGACAAAAACACTCGTGCTAACCAGTACATGAATTTAATTCTCCTGTTCTGGGTATGCAGTGCCTATATTCTCACAGAGCTGCAGCAGCCAGTATCTAGTTCCTGTTCTTGTCCTTTCCTTCTGCACCATTCAAGTGGTATGAAGGAGTTATTTTTAAAAAGACTTCTTTAGGGAAATCACCCTTTGTCTCTCTCCAGTGACAGATGGAGAGGGCAGAACAGCATTTCAACTGTGTGAGGAACTAAATGCATGCCATAAATCCACCAAATTCACCCAGGTGTGTCATGGATGTGGATGTCAAAACCTAAGTCACTACTGGCATTTAATAACTCTCATAACTATGTGAGGTTTCTAGCTACACCCAATCCTGTTTCTCTCCTCTTACGAATTGTAGCAAAACGTCCCGATCTTGTGAAGAGTGTTTTGCAAAACACCATTTGTTTGAAAACACTCAATCCCATCTCAGATCTGAATGAAGAACAGTCTGCTTTAAGATTTTTTGCAAAGTTTGGAGTAAGTAGATCAGAGGAAATAGTCATTTCCTCTCTGTGTTTCCTCTCCTTTTTTCTTAAGGCCAGATTCTATTAACACGTATTCAGCAACTTTCCTTTGCAACAAAATGTTTATGTGTTTGTGGCCTTTGCTTCATTTTCAGACTAGAGTAGTTCAGCTGGAAGAGGCCTACAGCGATCATCTAGTTCAATGGCCATTTTACGTATTCACTGTGCCTTGGATTCAAAGTGAGGTGGTTGCAGTCACAATACAGATTGGTGACCACCCTACAATCACGGCTGCCCAGTGTCTGGTGCCACTGCCATGCATGGACATTGAAAGCTTGCCTCTTATTTTGGTGCTATGTCTAGCGGTGTGACTTAAAATTTGATTTGGGTAGGAGAATTTGAAAAGCTAAATAAAATGATGACTCAAAATGCTACAAGTTCATCAACCCCTTGAATAGCTGTTTACACTCCTACTTTTACTATAAATTGGTACCTCATGTCTTCTTTGTATAAGATGGTGAGCTAGTCTGGTGGGATGACCTAGTTATTTTTAAAGCCCGCTTATGTCAATGCTTGCTGTCCTGTGACCATGTTGGCCACCATTATTTCAGGGTGAGGTCAGTCTTTTTCTTTACTTGGGCCGCTTGCCAGTTTCTCAACACCTGCCTTGAAAGTGACAGCTCTATGGGTGTCCTCATAAATTAAAAATCATGTGCCTCTGCCCTGATGCCTTGGGACAAGCACAAAGTTAGAAACTGCCCTGTAACCCAAGCCCTGGGGCTGCTGCACGGGACAGCTGAGCAGCAGGCAGCGAGCCACAGCAGCGGGGGGCTGGCTACGCTGCAGACCCTGAGCAGCACCCCGGATGGCGTGGTGGAAACTCTGTGTGCGCCGGTGCCAGCGGGCATGTGGCTGTGCCCTCTGAGAGCCAGGGCTGGCCCTCAGGTGAGTGTCCTCCTGCATGGGGAAGGGTGGAGAAACTAAGCGGCTAACAAAGGGGTGCTGTGGGATTTGTGCAGCCCTTACATTTCGGGAGCGGGCTCCTCCACACTAAATGGGCAATGCTGCACACAGTTGTCACTATCTTTGCAATCTTCCAGCTCCTCACTTACAGATCTGGCATATAATTGACCACAGCACTAATTTAGTGATGCGTTTTCCTCCTTCCAGTGTGTGCTGCGGACACTCAAACAGCATACACATGCTCCATAGCTTGACACAGCCCTACAGCTTGAGTAGCACTTAGGCACTCCCTTTCCCCCTGCAACCTATCTGCTCAGTCTACCCTGCTCTCACCACCCCCCACAGGGAAACCGTTAGGCAAGTCAGACAAGAAGCAACACCCCAATGCCTAATCTGTCTGCTCCTTTCCCAGATGTGTGTTGTCCCCCTTGATGCCTGGTATTGCCCAAAGTCTGGGAGCAGCACCTGCTGTTTCACAGCACCATGATTCTCTCTCAGCTCCGTAACTGCAGGTGTCGGAGACAATTGCTAATGTGATCCCTGATGGACTGGTACACTGTGAGCTCCCAGCTTGGAAAAGCAATACAAGTACTGACAGGAGCAGAGGCTGATCAGGCATCCTTTTCAACTCACCTGTATGCTGTCTCCAAAGGCACAAGCAAAATCTGTTACCCTGCTGGCATGGAATCCTTAGCTCGATGACTAAACTGCAGCAAAGTGGAAAACTGAATCTTTTTAAACGATCCATGAGATGCATTTTAACAGAGACTGTTTTCTGTCTTTCTTCTAGCTACTGAGCATGTATAATGTTTCTTTTGATGACTGGGTAGGATGTGTGGTTGATGCTTTTGCCCATACATCAATAAGAGAAGGCTGCAGAGGGGTGCTGATCAGAGCTGCCTATAAGCATGTGCCACCTTGCTTTGCTTTGATTTTAGATTAATGTGAAAATAAATTGTATTTCCTTACAGATGTACTTCTGAATATTAAGAATATTGATTTTCAAGGGAAATACTGAGCTGTGACTGATGAGTATGCTGCAAAACAGATTTATTTGCTTTATGGAACAATGAGGTTACACCTTTTTTGGGGAGAGGGACAGATTAGGTCTCATATTGGCTGATTGGAGATGGGTGAATAAGACTCCAAAGATAATTTGCTCTAAGTTTTGTAATTCAGTGGAGTTCAGCTGCTCCATTTCACACCACCTCACGGTAAACCTTGTAGGGATTTGCCAATCCGATTTTGTTTTCTGCAGTTCCAGAGCATACTGCCACCACGGTAATGAAAAAATGTGTTGGTGTAAAAACATGTTATAATGAAGGAACTATTAATCAGAATTACAAGAAGTAGTGCCTTGGAGCAGTCATCACCTGGTGTTTCTGCAATACAGACCAAACACTTCAGTGATAAGCTCACAGTCCCATCCAGTACTTCCCATATTATATCTCAAAATAAATGCCTAAGCACCCACTGGAGTTGGAATGCTACTGGTAGTGTACTGTACTGTGTACTTTGGCAATTATCGTGGTATGCATGTTCCTTAAGCTCCTTTCAGCTATTCTTCAAATTATTTTTCTCTTCCTCTGCCAGCCCTTTTGACAACTGCCACCACTGAGAACTCGAAGTCCCTTTTTCCAGCTGGCAGCATCAACAACAGCTATAAGAGTATAGGCATACATGGTTTGAGGTCTTCTGCTTTAGAAAAATCTATTGCCTTATCCTTGCACCTGGTGACATTTTATAGGTAGATGGGACAATTCAGACAAGGCTGTAGTTTCATGCAGAAAATAAACACATACAAACCCTGGAAAGGCTTTCTTTAGGTGGTAGTATCAACAGGTGTGGGAAGACACTTGAATCTGGA
>NW_009915254.1:23667-47181 GCF_000696875.1 Nestor notabilis | reverse complement strand
CCTGCTGAAAACAGGGGAAAATTAATTTGTTCCTGCAATGAGGATTTTAAATTTAAACTGACGATAACCAAAGATGCACACTCTTGTTCTGGTAGGGAGAAAAAAAAAACTAAACAAACCCAAACGCAAACCAAACCAAAAAAAGAAAAAGGAATAAAAAATTATGAGAATTTGAAGCTTAACCTAAAAAGCTGAACATCTAATTTGTTCTCTCCAGTTCCAGCTCTCTTCTTCTAATATCTCTTTCTTTCTGTTTCAGGTAAAGGCTAGGTGGGGTTTGCTACTTCTCTGGTCTTAATTTTTTTTTTTAAATGTGAGGGAATTCCATGAACTAACTCTAGGGATGTTAGAGTTAATTCATCCCTAGAGATGAACTAGCTCTGGGGATGAACTAGAGTTAGTTCATCCCTAACTAGGCAAGGGAAGATATCCCCATCAGGGTATGACAATTAGAGGTCTATATATGCACACAAGTTAGCTGTGTATAGATTTGAAAGACCAGGTATTGTAATTTTATGTTATGTTGAACTTTAAGCCATTTATCTAACTTAGCCTTCAATGATGCAAAAGCCGATGTCCAGCTACGTCTTTCAGGAAAAGGACAATTTGCAATCCCTATTATTAGCAGTAAAACAAACCAAAAGATAAAAGCAAGGAGTTGTAGTTCAGGGTCCTTGGAGAGACCCATGTCAGCAAAGGGATTGAGAATAGAAATGAAGCAAGAGCAGCATCTCTGGGGAAGGCTGCTCCACCACCAGCAGAGAGGGGGACCAGCTCCTGCCTCTGTTGTGTCCCTCTCCTGCTCATCCTGTCTGGCACAGCGCTGTGCAGCATGCTGAGCAAGGAGTGTGCCTCCTCTCCTGTGGGTCTGGTGGTGACAACAGCTCCGGGCCCCTAGCTAGGATGTCTGTGGCCTGGGAAGGGGCATTCAGAGGTCTGAGAGGTATCCACTGGCCCAACAGTTGCTCCTGTCTCCTGGGCAGATGGGGGACGGGGGGCAGGGACACAGCACCACACTGAGCACTGGAGCATGTCCCCACAGTGGGGAGGAGAAATGGTGGGGCTGCAGGAGAGCTCAGCAGGGGCTAAGGCATGGGGAGACTAGGGATAAGCAAATGAGAAAGAGCTCTGTGCCCATTAGTAATAAAAGGAAGTAAACTCTCATGAGACAGAATAAAAATTCTGTAGCTTGAACTGCTTAATCTCATCTGTGGGGCTTTTACACCTATTACAAAACACAGTCTCACCGTTGCTTTATCTGTGATTCTGTACTGATGCGTTCTGTGGGGAAAGTGAGTGTGTCTGCATAAGGCAGAAAGTGAGGCAATGGACTCAAAATGTCTGTAAATATAGCATGGAAGTTATATATTTGCATGTGGGAAAAGCTAAAAGTGTACTCTGCACAAAAGATTTCCACATCACTTTTCAAGGGACTACATCACTTTTCCAGATCTCTTGTAGCACTGTTCTGACTCCCCTAGCTGTCACAAAGTATTCCCTAGAACCTGGGTCCATCAGGATACACATATGCAAACTTTATTTTGTAAATGTTTATGCATTTAATTATTTTAACTTAAGTAATTGGTTTTGGTAAATTCTTGTGTATTTTCCTCCTTAGAGTCAGTGTTATCAAATGCAGCACACCTTTCTGTGGTGAGAAGCGGTAGATTTGTGGCTTCTCCTGGAACCTGCCAACAATGCTCTCACTGGCAATACGAAAGTGATGTCAGGCATTCACTCATGTTCTTAAGCAAGAAAACAGGCTGGTAGTAATGTGGGACCTGTTCATAGAAATAATACAGGATCATTAAACTTCCCCAAGAGATATGTCACAGCATTTTGTTTCTGGTGTTTTAATATATTTGAAGAGATGTGCTACTGTCACTGCCAACAAAGCATCTCCCAATCGTTGACCTCCCATGAAAACTTTAGGCATTTTCTGTTACAATCCATCAAACTGAAATGAAGAATAAAAAGGTTTCCAGAATGTGTTTAAAAATATTTTTCTTGTTTGAATCACTGCACCATGTGCTATCACTGCTACGTTCAAAGAATTTGGTATTCAGGTCTTGCCTGAAGCTAGTGCTAAAAACACCTTTCATCCCTATAAGCATTGAAGGGCTGCTTTAAGTGCTGTGGGAGCAAGTTCAGCATCTCTTGATGTCAGATTGGTCATATGTAGGTGGATGTGTTTATAGATACATACTTAATGCAAACAGTGCCTTAAGACACTCCAAGGACAAGAGAATTCAAAAGCGGCACTTGTTGAAAGCTTTCCTCCTTCAGCTTGTTTCTCTGAACTTAGCACCTCACTGGAAAGCATGACAGTGAGTTTTCTGCCCTAGCAATATTTTAATAAGAGCCAACAACCTGTATCAAGATGATCTGGAAGATATCTAGCACTCTCTATTCTCAGTGTCTTCATTAAAGGAAAATTTTAACACCTATTTGATTTCACATGCTGTGTTTTGCCTGGTTTTTGCAGTGGAGATGATGCCATATTCGTTCACTGTTTCCACATATGTGTTGCCTAACCACTGTGCTGAGAATAGAAAAACACTTGGAGGCCTTCTTCTGCCCTTGTTTTCCCCTTTTCTGAGTGTTGTTAAAATGCACAACATCTTAGGAGTAATAACAAATAAAAGGAAGGATATCTCATTGATTCGCAGATTTCTATCTTTAAGTTCACAGCAACCTAGTTAACTTAGGTTAGCGGAGTTGGCCTAGACATTTCCAAAAGTGAATATTTTCACATTTGGCTGAGGAGAAAACAGAATATGTTGTCTGTTTCCCAGTTAGAACAGCTTCTGCAGTGAGGTCTGGGTGGAGGAGTGAGATGAAGTATTCACAGCAAAGAAAGGCTGCATGCTGTGCTTTCAAGGCACCAGCTGCACAGGAGCCGTCAGGGCTCCATGTAATAGGGAACACTGAGGCACCTTCTCTCTCCCTTCGGGGGATCAAATTTGCTAAGTGCTTAATGTCAGTGAAGTTCTCTTGGTGACCACGCTGGTATTGCCTTTCCTACGCAGACTGTTAAAGTGCACAGACTATTATTCATCTACTCAATTAACTGCTAAGGAGACAGAGGAAATATGTGCCCAGAGAAGAAAATGAAGCCATCTTTATTTGCTGGCTAATCAAAATCCAATGGCTTTTGAAGACAGTGTGAAATGATCATTAATTAGGAGGGATACCTAAATCTGGAGTTCAAAGAACATTGTACAGGCCAATAAAAAAAAATGGCTTGGAGGACAGAGCTCGTTCCCCCTGGTTGATGAGGCCTTTGTGGAACCAGACTGTATCTGGACTGGACCTGAACCTGGCCTGAAACACATCTCCAGTTTCCACAGGTAAAGGTGTCTGCAATCCAGAGATTCAGTGCATTATAGAATATGGGTCCCCAAGAGCAATATTCTAATTTGGTAACAGCTTCAATATATTGCAAAGAGAGGATCCTTAAACAAGAGTGGATCAAGATCACTACTGACCACTCCCATGCTCTCACATCAAAGAAGCCTTCAAAATGTCAGGTGACAACCCAAGCTGAACGCTTCCCCTGCTTTCCTTGTGGCATGTGCACTAGCGGACAAGCAAGTCGAGGAAGCACCTAAATGACAGGAAGGCTCAGCTGTGTCCTCTGTTTTGCAGACACCCAGGGTCATGTCCATGGAAGGGCTCTGCAGCTGTGCTTATGATGAGTACAGTGAGACAGTCCCAGTGACATGTAAAGGGGTATGGAAAGGGCAGGGGAAACACTGTGGGGGTTGGCACCCAGGGCTAGGGGAAAACAAACCACACAGCTGCTGCACAAAACCTGCCACGTGGTTCACAACAGCACAGCCAGCAGCTGCCCTGATGGATATCCCAGTGCTGAGGATGTGCACAGCAAAGGCACCTGGGTGAAACGAATCAGGGAAGAGAGCTGGTGTTGCTGTGGTCTGGAGAAAGTAGGACTGGATAACAGTGACTACACGGCAGCACACAGACTCCATGCCCTGTGGAGCAAGACCTGCCCAACTGCATACATTTTTCCAGTGTTTTCTTATTAGATTTTACCCCAGAAGAAAGATCATAGAATCATAGAATAGTTAGGGTTGGAAAGGACCTTAAGATCATCTAGTTCCAACTCCCCTGCCATGAGCAGGGACACTACACACTAAACTATGTCACCTGAGGCTCTGTCCAGCCTGGCCTTGAACACCTCCAGGGTTGGAGCATTCACAGCTTCCTTGGGCAACCTATTCCAGTGCCTCACCACCCTCACTGTGAAGAACTTCTTCCTTAGATCTGATCTAAACTTCCCCTGCTTAAGTTTAAACCCATTACCCCTTGTCCTACGACTACAGCTTCTATTGACACAGGTCCTATTCCTCCTTGTCAGTTGTTTGTGCTGCTAGGGTCTCTTGCAGACCTTCTCTGTCTCTGTGGTGACCTGAGCATGGTCACTGTGGTGAACCATACGGCATGTACTTAGAAAGATCTTAAAATGGGTATGAGAGACATTAAAAATAAACCAAAATTCATTTCCAAACAAAGAAAAATCTGAAAGTCTGCAGGTCTCATGAGAGTCAGCACCCTTAACTTGTAAAAGACCTTTGCTTTGTTTTCACTAAAAAAGCTGATTACAAAATATACTGCCAATTGTGTAGAGAAGAGTAGATCTTGGATTCGCATCTTCCTCCTTTAAAGGACGTATATACAAAATATCACACTCGAAGGTATAATAAAGGTGAAATTATATTCTGCATCACATAAAAACAATAAAACACTCCTGCATGGTTTTTTTTCCAGAACAGCATCACTGCAATCCTTTGTCAGTAGAATTCTATCTTCAGGCTCAAGTTAGAGTTGGACTGTGGTTTTGAGACGAAGAAATTCCGCCAGCAGTGTGCCCATTTATTAAAATAATTATGAGGTAACTCAGCCAGCTATAGGGAAACCTGAGAAAAACAGAAGAGAACAAAACTAGAGCAACATAGAAAATAAAATACAATTTTCTCAGGGTCAAGGGGCTAGGGCATTTCTCTCATGGGAAATAAACACTTTAATATGTGTAGTTCTGACCCCAACCACTGTCTTAAAGATTGGCCTGAAAGATAGTGCTCTGGAAGGGCACGCAGAGAACTCCATGTGATAATTTCCTGGAATTTCTGGATCGAAACAGATAAGAGCTGCATGTTGACATCTGTGAATTGATGTGACCTTTTGCTTGCAAGCTGATCAGACTATCATCAGCAAAGAACCATGCTCAGAAGCACGTAATAAAAGACTCAATGAGTTAAATTTGGGAAAAAGAAGCAAAACAATAAAAATCTAGAGACTTCAGTTCTACTTAGATCAAAGTGGTATTTGCAGACTCCCTCACAGAATGACTGCTTCCTGGGCAAATCTGCTGTCTTATTTTTACATGGTAATTCATATTAAAAGGTGTATACTGGTCACAAACCTTCAAGAAAGCAACATCTGTGATTCCAAGAAGCACAAGTATGTGAAAAAATTAGTCTGGTCTACAAATATGCCGTACTTTGCACTTTCTCCTTGCAAATGACTTAATTTATGGGTTAAAACCAGAAATGGGGAAATATGAACTTGACAAACAACATTTTAAGATGCAATGCTTTTGAATAGTACACTTTGAAATTATACTCACTATAGTTATATGAAAAGAGAAAACTGTAACAGAGCTTCAAGAATATGTGCTTCCTCTTTATTTAGAAAGCTTAGATACGTTCATTGGGCTTTTCCTTTGTAGACATCCTGTTATTTATGCAAGTAAGTTTGGGAACAGGGGCAGAAATCTTGTTAAGCCAAAAAATGAAGTTTTGCCATGGATTTTAGTAAAGCCAGACATAGGCTTTACTATGTCTTCTTTCCAGTACCATGCTACTGCCCATGACAGTCACAAGTCCTAACAGCAATTTGCATTACAGCTGATGGAGTTCAGTGTGAATAAAGACAAAACATTTCTGGAAAAATGCTATTTAGACCTTCATATCTGCATGGAGACATTTTAGTGTCCAAGTGCAGGAAATAATCCCTTGCCTCAGCCTGCTGCTTTAATTCCCACTGTCCACTATGGTCACTGCTGTCCAGTGGCTATTCATCTGAACCACTTCTCTGTCCTTTTAGGAGACAGCTCAGACCACCCTTACAAAGCCTCTCTGGTACAATGGGCGTCATAGTGGTGCCTATTTTCAACCATTTTTATACAATGGCAATAGCAAGGTGTACTTAGGGACAAAAATCACCTTATATATCCTGGTTTTTAATTACCAAGGTGCAAAAGAGAATATGTAAAGCACTTGATAATAACATGCACGTTAAAGACCTGCTAAAGCATTTATTAGAAGAGCATTTCTTTCTTCTTTAACATGTCAGTGTATACAAGGAGGGTGGTTTTCCTATTCCTTTTAAAAAGAAAAAAATATTAGGCTTTGATTCTCTGGTTTCTTTTCATCTTCTTCTAGCTTAAAAAGCTTCTGGAAAGGAATACAAAAACATAGAATAGCAAAGAAATCACAAAAGGAAGATATCAATAAAAAGCCCCATGGACTATTCTCTAAGCAGTTTCCAAGCAACTTTTAATGGAAGGTCAGGCACAAGCAAGATAAAGGGAGGAAAAAACAAGACATTATTTCATACAATAAAGTGACTGTGAATGCTGCCAGTTACAGAGGAAATAGATTGGCCAGCCTGAGCACTTATTTATGTTTTTCTGTGAATACAAATGAAAATCCTGTATAAAGGACACTATCAAATTTGAGCGGGAGTGTTAATTCCAGCAATAGGTTTGCATTACTCCTCAGAGAGGCTTTTATCACTGAATATGAGATGTAATAATAATGGTCCTGTTGGATTCCCTCAGCTCCTTCTGTCTGAAAGTCTGTAACACTTTTTGTCTTTAATTACTCTTGTCTCATGTTTGCAGCTCCAAGTAGATGTGGTGTGAGTTATGTAGATGCGGCAAGTGAGGCATAGAGAGGTGGAGTGACTTTACCAAAATTGCTGTAGGTATCCATAGGCAACCTAATACAGAGATTGCAATGGCCAGAAGTGTCCTTCCAGTCAAGAAGAGATAACCATACAAGCAGAAAACCTTAGCTACTCAGCACTGCTGGTTCCCTACAGCAGCTCCAGTAGAAAGAGACAGAGGTTGCATTTGAAGTGCATATATCTGTAACTTATGTATGATGTCTACTTCTTTCTTCACCTAGCATCTGGCAGCTTTGGACAGTTGGCAGCTGAAATAGTCCTTTTGAGCCTGAGTGCCATAGCAGCCCATCCTTTTGGTCCCAAAGTCACAGAGCATGAAGCATTCCTCCGTACTCTGTGCTTTTTGTCATTACCAAGGAGCAAAATCTCTTGTGTCCATGCCAAGAAAAGCCCTAGGAAGGAATCCAGGTGTTGATTTGGAGGCCTGCAAAGTGAGGAAGCCCAGTTATTAGTTACGTTGAGAATGCTGGCTCATTGAGTAGTGCTAGGAAATGTAAAACAAAACCTTTCTCTTTTAGTTTCTGTCATGGAGTGAAAAGTTAAGAAAAGACAAGCTGATAACATTTGGTTTTGTAAAGCTTCACTTCTCATGCCTGGATTTTCTGATGTCTGCACCAGGATGATACTACAGCCTGTCTCTCCACATGGCACTGATGGTTAGTTGTCCCTTGCCATCCAGACTGTTTAATACTAAGCAAGTGAAAAAACTGTCTGAATTTGAATTTTCAACCAGAGAAAATATTTTTTGCCAGGAGTTACCTATGATAAGGTTCTGGGTCAGAATTTGGTATCTTCAGGGGCCTGAACAAGAGAATCAAGAGTCATTTAGATATGCCCCCAGCCTTGATCCCAGATGTGTTTAATCTGCTAGCCCCATGTAACAGTCTTGGATACCCCTAGGACATGCCAAATTTACATACCACCTATATCTAGGCTGCTGAAACCTGCACTTTCCCTCCTACAAGTGTTAGCTAAGAAAGTTACTGTCAGACCACATTTTTGGTCTCCAGGAATAACATCCACACACACAAAAGAGAGCCTGTGATGAATTGCTACAGCTGAACACGCATCTTTCAGAAGCAGCTCTCTGCGCATGCCCTTATATATGCTTTCCAGAGCTGCAGGGTAATGCTGAGGTCACTTTTCTTGCTCTGGGTCCTTGCTTGCCAGGCACAGCTGGTTCATAATCCAGCCCACTGGGGTCCTTAAGTGTAGTCACAATATTCCCTAGCAATACATGAGAGCTTGTGGCCCATAGTCTTGTATTTAAAGTGTGAGATTTGAGTACAAGCTTACATCTTTGATGCCTATACTATATTTTGTCCAAACAAATTGATTACAGACATTAAAGGGACCAGCTTCGTAACAGTCTTTCAGCTGCTGAAGTCTGCTCAGTTTTTACTTTTGATTTCCAATCATGTATGTAAGACTTACTGGAGGACACAGAAAGAAGTCTCAGAATTCATCCCATAGCATGCTATGGGTTGATTATAGTGCATTTCCCTTATTCTAAAAATACTGAGCAAGGGTTTGAGGACAGTTTTTGATAAACGAATCTGTTCCTGTGTTCTAAAAACATGTTATGAATGAGACAGTCTTTTAGGCTCAAGGGTAGCCAGTAAATCAGGATACTGATGTCTCACAACATACATTTATGGAAGAAAAAGGTACACTTCAGCAGATTGTTGCCTGTAAGATGCACTCAGATATACCTGAAAAATGCTGTGAAAATGTCAGTATTCTTACAGCTCTTCTATTAGACATGATTTTTTTTATTATTATTTAGATCACAGCATGCAAACTGCCAGCATCCCAAGCTTCTGCCTTTGAAGGACACCAGTGAGAGCTAATTACATCCTACTGAACTTGCTGAATTCAGTCTGAAGTAGAGACTTTTCACAACACATACCTGCTTTTAGGTTTGGGGGGTTACTTTGAGAGTTAGTTAAAACATTTTTCAAAGTAGTGATCTGCACAGCAGCCAGCAGCTGGGCATCTTAGTGGGACCAAGTATGTGCATGTTCCACAGAACTGCTTACTCCCTCTGTTTCTGAGGCTAATTTAAAATCTCATATGAGTCTCCATGAAAAATCTTTTGAGTATTTTAGAAACCATCTCAGCTGAAGCAAGGTTTCTTTTAAGCCAACAAAACTAGTGGTGCCTAATAAAACTTGTAGCTAAGGAAAAAGCATGACTGTATGAAGTATCTGAGTGGAATTAACTAGCAGAAGGAATAGGTTTAGGCCCAGTTTAAGTTGTTTTTGGAGCAGCTGAAAACATTTTAAAAACAATCTTCTTGCATTAACCAAAGACAAGAAATTACAGCAATAATAACAGGAAATTTGGTGCTTTTGACTGGTCCCCTGCAATAGGCTTTTAAAAAAACATCAGTAATGGGACAAGAGGTAGGGTTATATGTCTGTAAAGACAAGAGACTGCAGGTAGGAGCAAAGAGATTCACCTTTCTAACCGTTGCTTTCAGGCAGTGACCTCTCAAACAGCAGCGTTTGGAGATGAGTTATTTTAAATAGCAATTTAAACATCAATAACTTACAGTTCTACCTTTTGATTTGTAACCTGTCTCCTCCTGCCCAAGTTTAAATCTTGTCTTCTCTCTCCTATAAGACTTAATGGATGCTTAGCCACCATTTCAGCATTTATCTACTAAACCACGACTCTTCACTTCTATTTTCTACACCTTTTCCCAGCATTTGATATTTCATTCACAGTGAGGGTGTTCAAGGCACTGGAATAGGTTGCCCAAGGAAGCTGTGAATGCTCCAACCCTGGAGGTGTTCAAGGCCAGGCTGGACAGAGCCTTGGGTGACATAGTTTAGTGTGTGGTGTCCCTGCTCATGGCAGGGGAGTTGGAACTAGATGATCTTAAGGTCCTTTCCAACCCAAACCATTCTATGATTCTATGATTCTATGATTATACCAACATATCCTGTAGTCAGGGCTGGCCTCAGCCTTACAATCCTCCCAGCTTTTGGCAGAGGAGTGAACGTGAGGCATCTTACCCCAAGCCTCCTGGAGCTACCATGCCCACCCTGTCTCTTGTTCCATGTTCTTCCTCTCTCTCTTTATGCTGTTTGCGCTTTGGTGCAAGCATGTCAAGCAGCAAAGTGAATCATGCTGCTTCAAGATAAACCTGGTATTTTTGGAAGCCCTAGTTTTCAGCTCAGTTGGTTCCCCAAAGACCCTCACTGGAAGGTTTCATGGACTGTAGTGTAAACACCTGAGGAAAAAAACATCTGAACTTCATTTGGGTTAAGGTGCTCCAGAAGGGTACCTTAACTGATGACATTTTTCTGTATAATTTATCCAAAAAGTAGCCTTTCCTGTTCACCATACAGCTTTTGTTACTGTAAAATTATCTTCCCTGATCTCAATGAAACACCATCCTGTCTCATCAGTGTTGCTACAAAGACCATTTTCTCATCCTGTCCTGCTCCCCAGTCAATCCTTCTCCATGCAGCCTCCACCAATTCCCCATTTTTGTTCTGCATTAAACACTTCAAACTCAGGGCCCTTCCCGGGCTTTTTTATTCAGACTTCACAGTTCTTAAAATCTCTCAAAATATCAACTTTCTTCTTTAGTTGCACCCTACTGCCATCAGATGCTTAATTTCAAGATGCTCTTGCTCAAGAAGTTATTCATGTTAGGGAATCCATGTTATTATCCTCACTGAGACCCTTTCTGAAGACTCCTTTAGTCTGTGATACCTACAAAAGAATATAAAAAATAAAAAAAGAAAGATGGCAAATAAGCTGGTGTTCTCAATCTGTAGACTGCTGTGCCAGCTAACATAATATTACTGCACCTCTTCCCATGCTCATATCTTTTCCTATACTTACTTATTTTGATGCAGTATCTAACATGGCAGCATCCTGGTCCAGATTGCTCACTTGAGGGGTGCAAGAACATGACTACTCCATTTTTATTGATTACTATGTGTACTACTAGATGACTACTAGGTCTTTTCTAGTTGTGAAAGTTGCCAGTATGCTGATTCATACAGTCCAAAGTTCAAACCAGAAGGCAATATGCATTGGTAAATATTATCTGAAGAGCTGATTAATTATGCTAGATTCAAATATAGAAACACTGTCTGGAGAAATGCCATCAATGTCATCTTTTTACAAAGATGTTTATCACAAACTAAATACTACAAAATAGAGTGAAAAAAATGAAAAGAAAAAAAAAGTATGAGGAGATTAGAAGCTTCATTGTTCCATGGTGAAGTTGCCCAAAGAGACAGATTCATTTTCAATAGGCACTCAAAAGAATATCTCCATATGATCCACATTTGCCATTGCAGCCAGGTCTTTGTTTCCATGGTTTTCCCATGGCTTATAAACTGATTTTCCAAACATTTTTCAATATTTGTCTATTTATGCATGTGCTCCTAAAGAAATCTGGAATGTTTTGAAAATCTGGGTACAACTTAATCAGTGCTTAAAAGTATGTAGTAGGACATATCTGCTAAGTTAAAGAATTGTTTTCATCTGAATTTGCTTGCAAGTCTCATGAAACAGGACTTTAAAAATGAATGTATATGGAATTAAGCTAAATAAAACTTCAAAGAGGACTTTGTGGCTAGGGAGACTTAAATGCAGGCTGAAGAAACCCATTTCTCTGCTTCAATGTTTGTTTTTATGAAGCCACTTCGTATATAATGACATGATGATATG
The DNA here is from genome assembly GCF_000696875.1 of Nestor notabilis. NCBI lineage: Eukaryota > Metazoa > Chordata > Aves > Psittaciformes > Psittacidae > Nestor > Nestor notabilis. The sequence continues at coordinate 35,493 of NW_009915254.1, read as the reverse complement.
TTACTGTGGATGTAGCACTAAATATAGCATGAGAATATGTGTGCCATTTGAAGTGATCATACAAGGGTGTGTAGTTGGGACTGCATTTGCTGTATGTGCATTACCCTATTTATAACAGACATATAGGATGGATTTACTGTACTAGAAGTGAGCATTTGAACTGAAGACTTGTAAGGGCGTGGTGATAGGGCTAAATAAGCCAGAGTATCTAATGTGTCAAAGGGAATACCGAATTCATGATATATACACAAAATTAGCTGCTTTTTTCTACACTAACAAAAAGCATCTCTGGCCTGATTTCATTTTACACCTAAACTTAGTAGTCAATAATAAATATGGTCTTGACCTTGAAAAATGAGTGGATTTTTTGCACCCACAAACAAGTCAAGTGAAATAAAATAATTTCTTAGCGTATAGGCTCTGTCTATGTGGCATGTGACAGAATAATGGGCTAGTGCTGGTGAGAGCCGTGTGTTAATGAATCAAGACCTGGTCTCTGTTTTTTGGTAAGAAAAGATGTTTTTCCGTAGACTACTTCTTTCTCCCTTCCTTCAGAATGCTTGGCACCCTTTGTCACAGATTTGATGAATTTTCTTGCTCCTGTGACTTCCAAATAACCAGATAGAGGAGCTGAACATCTACTTTCTCACCTGTGACTGAAGAGAAATCTTTTTTCCCCTGGCTTTTGCACAGACTTCTTCTGTTGCACTGCACTTTTCTTGCCATTATCTCCAGTGTTAGCATCCCTGAAGTATAAACTTCCTTTACAAAGAATTTAAATTTGGCCATAGGCCATTGGTTTTGAAGACTGAACCTGTTTGAAGTAGTCATATGACTTCAGATTGATCTCAGAGGCCAGCAAAGAATGTGTTGAGGAATATAATTTCTCCATAGCAGTAAAAGTAAACAACTTGGTTGATTTGTTGCAAGTGAAAAATTTTTGGCTCATCTGAGAATCTGAAACACCATCAAATCAGAAAATGAAAGCAATATACTGCTCTGACTTCTTCATCTGGATTTTTCTGAAACAAATCATTACAAGAGTGTGAACAAAACTTGAGAAACTTCAAATTCTAATCAGCAAATATATGTTTTGGGATATCTCCTGTGTATGCACCAATACAGAATTTTGCTCTTAATTGCATCATTCCTTCAAAGATTATAAGGATTTTGTTGGCTTCCCGGAATAACAAATATATAACAGGGATATACAACCTACAGAGTGCAAAAAATTCTCTTTCCAGCATCTTTCTTTTCTAAGGTCACAATTTTTGATACAACATCCTTTGATTCCTAAAGGAAGGAGTACAGGGTTAAGCTGTTTGATGTCTGCATGCCCTCTTCTACTGACAGTCTGGATAGAGACATGCCTGTGGCAATCCTGCCCTTTAGGGTTCAACCCAAGCTCCCTCAGCTGCTGAATTCAGCAGCTGGTCCTGGGTCTGACCTAGGCATTGCAGCAAGGCGAGGATGATATCCTTGGGAGCACACAGAGCCTCTGTGATCTGCAGAGCACCTCTCTCATCCCAGTGAACCCCATTGTCTAGTCCAAGGTCCATCTCACAAGGAGAACTCAGCATTTAAGGGCCCTGGTCTTTTGCTGTGTTTGCTTTAAGCCTGACCCTAATGTAGGGACAGTGCTTCTCTACACTGGTACTGACTTAACACATGTTAAAGCCTGTTAGTTTCTCTATCCCATTTGCATCACACAGATGCCATTAACACATATGAACAAGCAGGTATTTAGAGATCCCTATTGTCATAGTTTTGTGCCTCTAAAGAAACCCTTCTGTAAGAACTCAGGAAAGATAAGGAGTTATCCTGAGTCCTTTCTTGGAGGCTCATGAGACCGTTTTACTAACTCCAGCATGACAACCCAGATCTGCTCAGCTGCCAGAGACTGCCAACAAGCAGTGAGGAAAGCCCATATGCTCATCAGCACTACAGTAGTGCTGGGTGTTTGAAGCTGAAGGTTCATGATTTCTGAGCAAAGTCATGCAGTGAAATGCAGACTGTGGCCTGGACCTATGTAGGGCATTCAGCCTCTGACCCAAAGGCTGCACGTCCACATCCAGCAGTGCGAGAACACAGCAACATCTGTTCCTGTGCAAACAAGGAGGATTGCTTTTTATTTTCATGATATTGGTCCTTTATATATTGATGCCTGTGTTACTATTACAATGTGTTACTGTGACACTATGTAACACTGTGTTACTATTACAATTCCATTGCAAAAGCCATGAGAGCCTTAAGACAGTATTTTCAAGAGAAGCCCATGCACAGTTGAAGTTTGGCTGCCCAAAGAGTTTCTAGGGCTGGACTGTCAGTAAGAACTCAACATACCTTTGGAAGCCTGGCCCCAGATGTGCTAAGCAAAGTGTAACCAGGCTCGCAGCATTTCTGAAGGTCCAGTATTCAGACCTCACAGGAAATTTGAGGGAAAGGGTGGAGTGGGACCCAGGACTTGTGTCCAGGTTTCTCTGGCCCAGATGAACATTCTTGTTTACCCAAAAGAAACATGTCCTATTTATCTCCAAGTGTAGAGGAAAACTTGGTGAGTGCAGAGTTACCAAGGCTGTAGTTTGGCAATGATGCTGGATAAAAATACTAACTCTTCACACGAGATTTGATGACTGCCAGTAGTTAAGGTGAGGCCTGCTTGAAACCGTTTTAAAAAGGATTCTATTCAGTCAAGACAAAGCATTTTCATAAAGAAGGTGAAGAACTTTTTGAATAAGGCATACAGGCATAGGAACATACTTGTCCCTCCTACTTGGCCATATACTTGGACTGCTAGAAGACAACATCCTGTTAGTCATAAGAGCTTCTGACATCTCTCCTTTTCTGCAGATAGTCTTGATTTTGGTCTAAGGAGTGCTGTGACTGCCAAGTACAAGCCAAGTGAGGGATGGTAGCTGGGAGCAATGCTTCCCAGTCCTGGTCTCAGCTTAAGCAAACCCAGGCACAAGTGTGATGAGAGCTGCCCCAGATCTGGGCAGTCTTGACCAGAAATACTTATGAAAGCACTTTAAGAGTTTGAAATGCTTTGTCTAGCTCTGACAGCAGTCTCAGCACTGGAGAAAGTATGAGGACAATTGTCTCTTGATGTCATCCATGTAATGGGGTGATGGTCTGTAACTAGCTCTGCCCTGCTGCCAGCCTTAACACGGCTGGAGAGGACTTGGCTTCACAAAACTGGGCTTGTACAGGGATTTTTCCATTCTCTGGGGCATAGACTCTCCCAACCTTTTCTTCAGAATTGGCTTTTGGTTTAATGCATGGCTGGGTCTCTGGGTATGACCGAGCTCTACTACTGTGAAAGAGGGGGGACAGGGATTTTTTTTGGTAGGTGATGTTTTTACCTCTTTGGCCTGTCATCTCCTGCATCACAGAGGAGAGCAGGGACCTAAGCAATGAATGAAACTCTGAATAGAAAACACTATTGTTTCATTTAAAAAAAATATAAAATATTACAAGAGCTAATTGCATGATTTAACATTTGAAAACTTTACATTCTTCCTCTGCTTTGGAGAGTAAAAAGGCCTATTATCATTTCCAGGCCAGATGTTTCAGTTTATTGAGCCTGTTTGATCCCTGCACCTGTCTAAGACCAGCAGTTGTTGGATTAGTGGAAGGAGCTGAATTAAAAAATCTGGACAACTGTTACTGAACAAGTGAATGGTGTGAAAATGAGCAGACTTGTGGTATAAAGGATTTACTGTTTGTGACACAAGGCAGTACACATCATTTATAGTGCAAAATGAGCACGCAGGGTTCATTCTGCATGTCCATGTGCTGGAATATACATTACAAAGTGACAATTACAGGAACTTCCAGTGAGGGAAAGAAGGGAAAGGGGGAGTGAGGGAAGCAGGGAACACATTACACCATCCATCTGTGAGACAGCCGTTCAGTTACAAGGAATTATATATTATTTCTGGTGGATTACGCTGATTATAAAAATAAGAATTTGGTTCCTGCCCCCACAGTGAGCATTGCTGTGCATCCTGAAGGAAGCAATGGCTTTTCACTTGCCCCTTTTCTGTCCTGTGGCTCTTCGCTCCCTGCTCCTTCAAACATAACTGTCGGATTTATTTTATTTCCTCCCCTTTTTTCTGTTCTGACTAAAATGCACCATGCCATGTGACCTGCGGAAGTTGTTTCATGTCTTGGTTCTTTTCGATATAGCTGCAAGTACGACCAGCCCTAGTGGGTCAGAGACCAAGATCCATCTTGCCGGGTAACCTGTCTCTGACAGCTGAGATTAAGCAGATGGCTAGTATTCATACATCTTTACAGCTTAAAATCCCTCAAAACAAATAAGTCTCAAATGCACACTCTAGAGGACAAACTGCAATAAGTAGCTTGTTGGGAAGCTGTTTTACAAACTGCCATTGACTTCTGCGAGTGAAGGTAGAAATCTTGCTGGTTCATGCAGTCACTGATTTACTGCTTACATATAGTGAGCCTAAAGACTAGGGGTAGATGTAAGTGTGAAAGTGACTGTTAAGTGAAGATAAATTGGTTCCCTGCTGTGTGAGGTGTGTCTTGGATAATTTATTGTACTCCGCGCAGAGATGACTCCCATCCCTGCCCCCCATCCCTCCAGCCTTGCCTATTTAAATCTGCCCTTTCCATTTGGAAAAAGTCAAGTGTGTATTCAAATACTGAGCATGAGGTTGTTCCTGCCTCTGCAGAGATCATGCCTAAAATTGATAAGATAAAGGACTGCGGATGTTACTTCTACTTTATGGGTAGAAGCATAACAATTTTAAGTCACTCACCCAACATCAAACAGCTTAATCTATGGTAAGAAGTGCAACCAAACATCCTGTGTGACAGCTGAGAGGTTTAACCACAAGTGCATACACCCCCTAGCCTTACCATAGCATTTTCAATGTCTTATTTATTTGTATGTACTGACCCTATATATGTGCAAATAAGCTGACCTAAGTGATTATGGCTTGAGCAAGGACAGGTGTATGTGTCTAAATGTAAAGGTCTCATTCATAAGGAACCCTTTTTACACCCAGACAGAAGACAGCTTTTGAGATATGTTCAAAGACTGGTATGATAGAAGCAAGACCCGCATCTTCCCAGCACCTTCTTAATGTTGTTGCAAAGGAACTGACCCACTGCAGAGGCAGGTTGCTGAGCGTAGACCCCAGTGTGCTGATGGTGCAGTTGTTCTCTGCGTTTGGAAGACACTGTGTGGAGAAATCTTAGAAATTAATTAGTTCCAGATTTCAAAAGGTATGATCATGTGCCCTTTCTCTCATTGCCATATTTTACTGACATAGGTTCCTAAACTCCATGACTTCTAGTTGACTAGTGTCTAAAAACCTGCAAAACTCTGGCTTCTGGTCAATTACAACAGTTGGAAAGCAAGAACAGTACATCCCAAAATATCCTATACTGATGCAGCTGGACAACTGCACTTTAGTTCTACTTCTTACCATAATACTTCACTCACAGCTAGTAAAATGGCAAAAACTTAACATCAGACACTGTTTCAGCATCTTCATATAAAGTCTTTGAGGAATAAGGAAAAATCTACTGATTTTTCATTCAGATCACAGACAGTGCACCTTTTTAATAACTTGTTAATGTTTTTATTAATTACTGGCTTTTAATAGGGCTATAGTAATGAGTTTTGGCTAGACAAGGGAGAAAATACCTCTTTTTTGTGCAGTTTTTCTTTGGTTTTGTTTTATCTTTTAAAGTAATCGCTATTTTTAAAATGTTTACCTTGTGCAAATACACACAAATATATATATGGATGTAGCTTTTCTATGTATTTAATCCTATATGTGATAGCTTACTTTCTCTTTTCCTGCCTTTTTATTCTAATGAAAAATAATTTTACTGGGCAACTGATTTTACATTTTGTTTTTGTTTTCCATTGGAAAAAATTATGTTCTTATTAAAGATATTTTTAAAAGCCTAATTCTTTTTTTGTCATGATAGCCAACGTAAAAGAACCATATATCCAAATGAGATATGGCTGGCTAAGTTAAACTTTGGTGTAATTTTCCTGAAACTGGTTGTTGCATGCAAAAGGAATGGAACCATTGAAACGCGTTACTGATTTACTTAAAAAAAACGAAACAACAAAACCAAAAGATACCAAAATGCTGCATTATGTAAAATTAATTTCTGAAGTGCCCTGCTAATTCCAGTTCTGTGATGTCTTCATGCAGTGGTACTTCTGGGATGTTGATTTACAATAACCAAGCTGGGAGCTTTCCTGTTTGGTGTCACCAGAAGGCTGCATCTAGCTGTACAAGGCGTACAACAAGCTCTCTGCTAGTCTGCTACTTCCACAGCCACCCCTGAGATCCTCAAAACAGTTTACATGTTTCTGAACTCATATAGAGTATATACCTGGCATGAAAAATGTTTTGTGTTTTGAAACTAACTTGCAGACATGCCAGTGAATTGTCATGTCTCTCAGTCATGAGACAGTTTAATTTCTCTGACTCCAGAACAGCTTTAGTGGTTATCCCTCTCAGGGAGAGCAGCTACTCTACGCCCCTGGAAATAATGGCACATACATTCACCTTGTTGGATCAAACCCCTGTGCTCTGTCCTCTCTATGAACAAGCTGCTGAATACCTGTAGGGTGGGGGTCAGTTGCACAAGGGAGCCTGCAGACAGAAAGATTTGGTAATACCAAATATTCATATGAAAATGCAAGACATGGTCATCTCCATGTAACATAGGAAAGAAATGGAAATTCATGACTGGATGTTGTTGGTCATGGTCACTGTAAGTGGCATTTGCTGCTGTATCAGCTGACGTTGTCCAACTCCCGCTATGCTCAAGGTGCAGCAGGGAAAAATGGTTTCTAACTGTGACTGTGGGCTTCTGCAGTGAAAGGTGACTAAGAGCTTGGACAAAGCAAGGCTCCCAAGGGTCATGCCTGAGTTGGGCACTTCCTTGAAAAGGGCTATGTGGTATGAAATTCTCACATGCTCTCCTAGTGGAGGAGAGGGGTTTATGAGGCTGTTGTGAAACATGTAGTGTCTTTGCCAATATGAACTTATTTTAAGTTAAAACTACTCATACGGCTTCAGAGCACTGAGCCATTTGAAGGACAGCTGAGTGACATGGTGCCTTTGAAGATACGGTAGTATCGCTGGCAGAGCATCAATAGACAAAACATTAAACTCACCTGGCCTGTCTTGTATGTCACCCAGCCCCGTTTCAGGCGTCTGACCTGAATGAAAATCCACTGCTTTTGTTGGTCTGTGGCTAATCCAGGTGGAGGAGGACAGGGACCTGCAAAAACACCATTTCCCTTGTATGGGAAGGATTAGGGATGCCAATTCTGACATTCTACATATTCTTAAAATTCTTGTGCTGTCTGTAAATGAGAGGGAAAAAAAAAAGAGAAAGAGAAAAAGAAAAAGAAAACAAACCACCCAAGGGACTGCATTGTCTGCGATGAGCCTGAGCCTCCAACCTGCAAGCCGAAGACCCATTTTGTCACTTTGTACTTGTGGTTTAAATTCACACTGATCCTTCCAGTGCAGTGTTGAGTAAGAAAGAAGTAAACAGGCTAATGTCAAAATCCCTGATTATAGGATTACTTGGTGATAAGAAAATGAGTTGGAGTGGGTGGGAAGAGTCACATCCTTTCCAAGAGGGGAAAGGGGGTGCAGATGCTGAACTTGGGGTACTAGGTTCTTTGCCAGATAGTGAAATGGTGGTAAAAAAAGTGAAAAAAATGTGATTATACTTCCTCTTAAGTCTGTTTAACCAATATACATTGGGAAGTGAGTATACACATCTTCTCCCTGAGTGTCCGAGAGCTTATGTTTAACACTTCTGTGAATAAACCACATAGCTGAACATGGAAATAATCAGGACCTGGCTACTGTCAGCCTGCCACCATTAACTTATATGCCAAAGTTCTGAAATATTTCAAGTAAAATTAGTATGGAGTGGTATTGAATTCAACACTCATTCCAGAGCATTACTCTAGCAGTGCCTTCTGTTTTCCTTTGAAGTTAATTTAGCTGAGTAGTCCTGTGGCACTAGGCTGTCCATACTGGTTTACCGTTCTAAATTGCTCAATTAAATGTTCTCAATTCACCTATAATCAGCCTGCTACTGAATTTCAGCAGACTGAATGATCTATCTGGTGCAGTGGAAGACTAAGGAGACCGGAGCTGTGTGAGTACCGGGATGGATGTAACCTTGCAGGAAACTATTGAATCCCCCTGCTTCTGGTCTGTATTGTGTGAGTGGATTTTTGTGATCCTCTGAAATAGACCACTTTTAAAAATGTTGAGATGTCTGTGGGATACCTAATGAGAGCACGTCTGCTTTGAAAGTAATAAATAATGATGTGGGACAAGTGCTGTTTATGGCTCTGGATGGCTTATGTGACATTGGAACAAGCTGAGGAACAAGAGACCAGGTGTGGCACTAGCCTGGGTCTCACCTAGGCCACAGAAGTTCAGAAACAGGAAGGGATGCAGTGGATGTTTTTTGCCTAGCCTATGTTATGTTACCTGTCAGGGAACTTCTGTTGGCAACTACTTTCTTCAAGGTTTATTAAATAATCTGAGGGTTTTGTAAGAAGAGACTGAAATGCAGATTACCACTATTTTAAAGTCTTGGAAAGCACCTTCATTTTTAGGTGGGTGAATTACAGATCGGTTATGCCCTCCTCTGAAGCAATTGTGGCATCTCTCTAATTACAAGTGAAACCACCTTTGGAATTGCTTGCTGATGCTGACTTAGGAAATTCTGAAAAGAACCCAAATCCACGAGTCATGGTTATCACTGCACCTGGGGCTGTAAAATCCATGCATGAAAATGCTACTTCACATTGAGTAGTGTGTAATAGGCAGTGTTTACTTCATGCAAAATGCATTTCAAGCCTGCAACTGTCTGGATGTTTCAGCATAGACTAATATTAGGACAACACATTAAGACTAGATAGAATTGCCTGCTTCACATAAGGGACAATCAAACCCAGAGTTTGAAGTTATTTGGCTTTGGTTCAGACAACTAAAAGTCATCTTTCCACTCATCTTGGGTTGATCCGAAATGAAATTATCAAAGAACCAAAATTAAATGTTTTGTTCAAAGCAGGTTTTGTGTGGTTTTGTATTAAGCACTCTTCAAATAAAAAAATAATCAACGATGAAAATATCACTATGAATTGAAAAATTAGAATGTGCTAAAGCAAATAATGCATTCTGATCATTCTGTTTTATTGTACTTCGTAAAACTTGAGTTTGTTAAAGATTTTGATATTGCAAATATGCCTTTCTGTGAAAATTTTGGTCTGTGTTGCAGTAACTTTGCAAAGCTCTTATTCGAGCCAGCTATTTTCCTTTTTAAAAGTATTTTGACCTGATGCTTATGTACCCAGCTGAAGTGCTCTGACAGCTGCTTTCTGTGCTGAGGGATATGTTGTAACTAATCCGCTATTTTTGTGATTCCCATGGTACAGCTCGTAACCTTAACATGCTTATTTTTGCAACCTGAGAAGGAGAGCTAAGGCACAAGAACGTTCAAGCCCAGGTACAAAAGAGCACCTAGAAGGAAGAAAGAGTAAGCCATTAAACCTCGCTTAGGTGAAACCAAGGGGTCAGACGTACTCTCCATATCTGCACTGAGGCTCTGCCATAGTTCAGAAAGGACTATCAGGTTAATGGGGTCAGTTGGAGAGAAAAGCAGCTCTTGCTTTGCAGCCTGGTGAGGCACTCCCTCCACAGAGAAAGCCTTGTGCTCTGGCCCTTGGCCTTGAAATGCATATCCATTTTTCATCAGGAGTGGTGTTGGTAGGAATAGGAGGTCAGAGCAGATCTCTCTCCTCTCCTACTTTGATCTTGAGTGAATGCACTCACCTGGTTATGGAGTCACGCTCCTGCTTGCATGATCTTGGTCTTGCTGATCCTTTGAGTTGCTGGCTGAGCCCCTCGGGGACAGTGAAGGCTTAGATGCACTTCTTCAGAGCCTGGAGGCTAGGCACTGAGGGTTTGAACCTTCTCAAGGGCATCTTACTCCCTTACTCAATGTCCTGCACTGTTATTTAGGAGAGCAAATTGCTGGCCCCTACCCGGGAAGATGTACCTTCTGGGACAAGATGTAGGTCTATAGGTGAAACTCTGGGCTGCGTAGACTCAAGCTGTGTAAGGCAGCAGAAATTCAGAGACAGATTTGCTCATTAGTGTGACTTGTTCCTGTTCTCTGTCATCAAACTCCCTGAGTCTCATGGGGCACATGAAATCTGCTTACAGATGCCAAGGGCTGGGAACCTGTTGCAGGGCTGACCTCATGCAACTTTTGTGAGAATGCACAGGAAATCTGTGGCAGATAAAGGGCCTAAAATAAGGTCTCCCGCAGTAAAAAGCTAGTCCTGCAGTCCTGCTCTGCCTTTGCATCTGAGGAGGGGAAACACAGGATAAAAGTTGCACTGCAAGGTAATGGATAAGCTACAGAGGCACTGAGGAAAATCTCTGTGGGGCATAGCAAGGGTCTAGTGGTCACAGGCAAAATTGTAAACAGCAGGTAATAACACCCCTCCTAGCTGTCTGTAGCTGATCACAGCCACTCTGTGGCTCATAAACCTTCATCACAAATAAATTATTCTATGCAATTTTCCTAAATGAGGGTAACTCTCACTAGTGTCCAGAAATTAAGTGAAACAGGTGGACGCAGATGTTCACTATGGGACGCTCCCACTGTGAGCAACACAGCAGAATTGGTTTTGTGACCAAAATACATATTTTAGAGTAGAAGGAACGACAAACAGCTTCTGCCATAACAGAGCCAATGCCATTAACTAAAAAGCAACATAGACAGCACTTTTGACTTTCACTTGCTACATGTAATCTAACATTTACACACCACAAGCCAGAAGTCAATGTCTCTTCCCTTATAGCAAATGCTGGCTATGGAGGCACTAGTGTTCTTCCTTTGAACAGTGCTTCCATTAGCAGAAATACTGCTCTAAGTGGCTTTGCTGCTGAAGCACATAGCCACTGTGTTTAAGAGTTTTAGATCTTTCAAAGCAAAAACAACAACAATAACTCTTCTTAAGACCAAAATTTTCTTGGACTTAAACATTTTAAGCAGAAACTTTAAAAAAAAAAAAATAAATAAATTTGCGGCATCACCAGATGACTAAGCTTTGCCTTTTAAACTTTAGGCTGGGGGTGAAAACCGCGTTTGTTCCTTTCTCCAGGCTTATATTTACTTCGCAACAAACTAGCATTCTTCATTTAGACTTAAAACTGAAGTAGGGAACCTGTTCACTCATATATCCTCTATCAGTTATTAGTAGGTGAATGAGTTAATGAGGACTCAATTTTTAAAAATCCAGCAGAATCCATCTGTGTTCCTGCCAGCCCTGGATGTTACTTTCTGCTTTTTGAGCATAGGGAGACCCTTGGGCAGCACAGAGCTGAATTAGGGATGCCTGTGTTTCACCTTCTTCATCCTCAGCAACTGACTCCTGAGCCAGTCTTTGCATTAGTCTGCATACTGTCTTACACTTGAAACTAAGCAGAAAGGATATTAAGCAGTAATAGATCAATAATAGTATTTTACACAATCCTTGCAAATGATAAAATTCTCCTTCAGCAAACAGGCAACCATATGTATTATCTAGAATATGTGCTTGCATCCCTGAAAAAAATCTATCTGAAAATTTCTACTAAGGCTGTGCTACCTGATGCACAATTTGATAAGGTTATGTGTGGCCTTTAAGCAAACCGAAATATTTTCTCCCTTTTATTTTTCATTGTTTTTGTTAAGATTTGCCACTCAAGAGACTTGTTTTTGTCACTGAACCAGGGAATTAAG
>NW_009915254.1:0-23636 GCF_000696875.1 Nestor notabilis | reverse complement strand
TTCCCTGAATAGCTCTCGAAAAACTATCAAAGATTATTGAAGTCACTTCTGTTCATGTAAACGTTTTTTAAAAGTAGCTGCAGACAATTAAAATATGAACACAAATTTAAGATGTTCTAAAGCTGAAAATGGCAAGTATTTTATTCTGTGGCAAACATCCTATACTATTCAGAATTAGTGTGTAAATGTCCTTTATGCTGTTGACAGAAGCCATTCCTCTGTATAATAAGGTGCATATATATGACTAAAATACTGTAGCGGAAATCAGAGCAATTCTAAGTCAAGGTAAATATACTTCTTAGATTGTAAATAGCTGTATTAGAAGATATATCAGTATAGTTGTACTTTATTCAGTCTTTCCTTTGAGAAGAAATCCTATTCATGTTTTAGTGTTTTGATATAGTCAGACTCATTTGGAGGTATTCAGTGTTTTTTGTATGGGAAACCGTCTAACAGGAGCTACTCAGCTCTTTATGAATAGAAACTCAATTTCTTAAGTATAATAGAGCTGTTCATTGGGTCTGTTCTTGTGTTCTATCGTTGAAATTCAAAATATATGTTCATAAACAAAAAGTGACATTATTCAGTCCAGACCCAAAAGGATAGAAACCTAAACATTTCTTTATGAAGATAAAACAAGGTAGCGTGTAACAAAAAGGAGAGACTTTTTTTTTTTGTAGTATAATGTAGATAGATACAACAACAATGTGGAGTCTATAATATAACAGCTCTAAGAAATACACTACAGACTTTGATGTCCAGCTTTCCCTGGAATATTCTTCCTATGGTGCTGAATATCTGAGCAAGGCTGTCAGTCTCGGAGCAGCTAAACAGTATTTTTTGGTCTAAAAAGAGTGGATGAGACTAAAGAATGATTTGTAAATTGGGTCAGTACCTTTTCATGATTTTAGTTCAGGGTAATTCTGAGTTGGCAGCTTGCAAAGGAGCTGGTCCTGCTCATTCTGAGGAATTTTTCCCTGGCTTCAGAGATAAATTATTTGCTAGGGCAGAAAGTTTATCTGTGTACAATAAAAAGTATCTTTTTTTATAATTCCCTTGGTTCCAGTGAGGGGGAGCCTGATTGTTAAAACAGAGTTAATTATAGAATTTCTGTGGAATGATTCCAAAGACTTTTTCTGAGGAAAAGGTTCAGCGTCTTGGGTTTAGGCATGGAAACACAATCACAGGGAACTGGGGGAAATGCCAGGCTACTGCTTGTCATACAATATTGCCTGGCATCTCCCTGTGTCCATTCTTCTAACAGAAGCTTGAAGTGCAACCATGGTGCTTCTCCTGAGCTCCACAGAGATTTCGGGGTCTGCTGGACCCCAAGGCTCACTGCACTAATGACCTGCATCCATAGGAACATCCATCCCTCACACAACCCCTGTGTGGCAGGATGGATGTATCACCTGGCCTTTTGAAGCCACATGCTGTTGCTTGTGCAAGCTGTCCACACGCGGCTCTTGCTGCTGGTGAAGATGTGTTGGGTGCCATCAGGGAGCAAGGCTGCAAGCTGTGCTCTGCAGTAACCTAGTTTCACAGAATTGCAGAATATCTGAGGTAGTATGGCCATTTGGAAACCATTCAACCCACCCTCCTTGCTCTAGGTAACCTACAGCAGGTTGTCCAGGACTGTGCAGTCAGGTTTTGAATATCTTCAAAGATGGAAGCTCCACATTGTCTCTGGACAACCTATAACCTGTCATTTTTGATACTGGGTATTCAAAATGTTCCACATTCTTGATCAGTAATGATTGTCCTCGCTTCATGAGGCAGCACACATGTGCTGATCTAACTAGGGACAGCACAGGAGATTGTTCCCACCAGCCCCCAGCAACTCCTCTGCAAGGTCCATGGCAGGTAGCAGCCTCAGGGGTGCTGGGTGGGCTCCCCCATGCTCCCAGGCATAAGGATGGGGAAAAACTTCGTAAGGCAAGCTGAGCTGGGAGAAGGGCTGGGCTGGGAGAAAGCCTGTTCTACTGGGACACAGAATAACAGCAGCTGATCATCACCAGGGCTCATGCAAAGTCATTTTACTTCTCTGTATGGAAGACCCTGGGTGGCACAAGGTAGATATATATGTGGATTTTTCTTTTGTAAGAAGTACGCTTCCAATAATTTTGCTCAAACCTCAGTAAAAAATAATGTCATAAACCTATGGACAGAGCTTCAGAAAGCTTTTCTGTGCCAAAATATGCTGCAGGAACTTTAAGCCATCAGAGTTTAGGCACCTGATTTCTCAGCAGGATTTTTTTCATCCTGAGCTCTTATGTGGGTGTGTTGGGCTCTCAGCAAAACAGCAGGCGTGTTTGAAGATCCCTCTCTGAAGTTCTGAATGTGGGTGTCCCTGAGACCTGGCAAGAGTTGGGTTCCGAAAATCTTTCGGAAAAAAGATTTTGGCACTTAAGCGTAAGATTTTTCTCATTAAAATCAACGTGTGTAATTGTTTAAATTACTAATTTAACTAAAGCATAACATACTTTTAAAGCTATACCCATTCTTCCTGTATTTCAAAGGATCAGCTTAGGAAGTAAGGTAAAATGAAAATTTTTGTTACTGTTTTTCTTCTAAACCTTTTTTTAATTGTATATATTCTTTTGTTCTCTGTTTTCTTGTGACAGAGACCTGGTTTGCTCATTCATTCTGTTCTCACAGTGCAACTTGAGCTGTGTTCAGTGTTATGTTACTTCCTTCCTGCACCAAGAAACCTCTATCATGCCCAATTTACACTCTTTGCTTTCACTACACATCATGTCAGCATTCCAAGCTGCAGTTAATGGTGATTAAATAAGACAGAAATGCCTGAAATCTACTAGTGATCCTGCCTGAAACAGGAGCTGACAACTTCTCTGCTACTTGTTCTGTACAAGTTCAACTTCCTTGCACTCTTTGACTAAATGCAAAATTGATTTTTTTCTTAAGCAAAAGTAATTCTTAGCCTGAAAAATAGCTCTTCAGTTTTGTTTAACAATTCTGAAAACTTCACTGACATATGACCACAGCTTTTCCCCTTCCATTGGCATGGTACTAGCAAGATGTACAAAGCATATGCTTTGAGTGAATTCGGTCACTTGGAGATATAAGCTTGACTTTAGCTCCTTTTGTTGTTTGGCACTCTCTGTCTGTTTGTGGAGAGCTATTAACTGTCATGTCAAAACTGCCAAGTTCTACTGAGATTAAAAAAAAAAAACAAGAAAAGGCTAAATTGATATAAAAATAAGTAGTTCATATTTAGGTTTGAATAAAATCTTTTCCCAAAGCAATATTTCAGCCTATCATGAAACCTGCTATGTTTTGAGTGTGCTTTTAGCCTGTTTTGCTAAAATGTAGGATTTCTGCAAGTAAACTCTGCCTAGTTGGTATGTGTTGCTGTTTACACGCTGTCACCCATTTCAAAAACATCTGAAGAAAGAATAGAGAATTCCATGATGCTGAACTCCTGTCCTGAGAAAGCTCCATGACACTGAACTCCTAAATCTTGAGAAATCTATCAGATAAGTGCAGGAAACACAGCAAGATTAGCACTTTCCCCAGAGGGAAGTGTTGTAATTTGAACTCAACCAGATTACTAGGGAACAGAAAATCCACACAAGGAAGCCATAGAAAACCTCTCTGCGTGACTGCTGCTGCTCATAGGATTACCCACTTATATCCCAATTCCTCATCTGCTCCTGCTGGTAGGGTTGGGTTGGCCAGTTCTGCCAGCCTCTACTCCCACTGCAGGTGTTACTTTCTAATAAACTCTCTCCCTTCTTGCTCCCCTCCAGCCCCTGTGACCTGGATGGAGGAGCTGCTCCTGCTGCAGCAGTTATGAATGTAGCAGCTGATTGGAGAGTGAGTGAAGGCTCAATAATCTATGGACTGATGCATGTTGTGACCACATAGTCTGTGGTATAATTACAATTAATTTGTATCATTAGCATGAAAGCCCTCCTTTAATTTTTACTCCCGAAACTTACTGAAGTATATCCTTCGTTAGCCAGTGCAAGTGTACAGTTTCTCCCCTAAAGAACATGGTTTCAAACCCAAAAATCATCCTGTACTGTCCACAATGCATGGATCCCGAGCAAGACTTTGCTATGGCAGATCTGCATTTCAGCTTCCTTGCTGCATGGTAACCATTCCCAAGAGAGCAAGCATATAGAAGAGGCAGATAATCAATACTTGCTTGAGTGGGGTCTTTGGACACCACAGGGATGTGGAAAGGAGGACCTGTACTCTCCCGCAGAGTGGGATGCTGGTGGAAGGCTTCAAGGCAGGATCACTGTAGCAGGACTTCCTCCTCTGATCAGAAATGGAGATAAGAGTGAAACTCTACCTAGAGAGTCTCTTCTCAAAAGGAAGATTTAATGGCTTCTGAATGACCATGTATCCATCTAATGCATTTAGGCCATGGCAGGAAAAGAAGAATAAAAAAAAGGGTTAGGAAATCCAGGATGGATCTTAAAACTACTATGAAGCAAATCTCAGTACATAAATAACTGAATAGGAGGTTCGTTCTCTCAAAAAACATTCAGAGAAAACAATAAGGTAGGAAAGCATTTTATCTGTATGTTTAGCAAATTAACATAACTGGAAAAAAAATCATATTTTAGGAAGAACTGGATAAAGGCCAGAACTTGTTGGTTTGGGGTTTTTTTTGTTTTTTGGTTTTTTTTTTTTTGGGGGGGGGGGGTTTGGTTTGGTTTGGTTTTCTTTTCTTTCCCTTTAGGTCTTTTCTCAAGACAGTACTAAATTACAGATAGCACAGTGTATGTAATGCTTAAATCATGCATAGTTCAGACAAGTGAAACCTGTACTTGTCACAATATTGATGTGAGTGTTTTATTAAAGAGTGCTCAGATGCTGCCTTTGCAACAGTGTAAACATGACCATTAACTGGAGTGAAGAAAAAGTATGCCATGAACAGACAGTTTATCTGTTATCATCTGACAAAGATATACTTTTTCAGCATTCAAAAACATAAGTTGTGTGTACAGAACAGTTGAGAAAGGTGGACAGAAAACAAAGCAAAGTTGACTTCTGGGATCTATTTGACAAGCACCTTTGACATCTTAAAATTCCAATGTTTGTTAGTAGTACGTTTGGATCTCTGAACTTTGGGGTAGTTGGCAGGATTGGCACATTTCTTGTGAGGCACTTCATTGCCCTCTGTCTGTGGTCTTAATGAACTTTATTTATTTTCATAAATTCTTAAATATGAATACTATTAGGTACCCAAGCTCTAAGAAACAGAGATGTGGGGCACATGCTAAAGCATGCTTATGTGGATTTGCACTGATGCCAATGCAATACTTTTTTCCCACTTTGATGACAAGAGTCAGTGGATGAAAAATAAATCCCAGATGGGATGGATCCCACTGTGAATCTTATTCCTCACCTTAAGCTTTTGACCAGCACCCACTGAAAATACTGTGAATGATGGGCTCCTATGCTGTCTCATGTAGAGGTGGAGAGAGGCATTTATTTACACACCACTGAAACTGGAAGCAGGGAAGAGGGAAGCGCAAATAAATATGTATATATCTTAATGAAATGTGAGCATTTCCTTTCTCTCTCCTCTCAGGGACCTGCTCAGCTTGCAGCATAGAACAGTTTCGTGTGAGCATGCTTTTGAAGACTGTCCTCCCAGATCCATTCTGAGCAAATGGAAAACAACTGGTACAACTTGAGAGGTTGTACAACAGGACTGTAGCTCACATTCTGCAGAAAACCAAAGACCAAACCTGGCAGGAGGTGTTGGTCTCATTCTCACCTGTTCCTCCCTCCCCTTCCCTTTTGGTCATTTCTAAGAGGCTTCAAATAATGATTTTGTCATTGCTGCAGGTTAGTGAGCACAGTTCCCTTCTCCTCTTGCCATTAGGATCTTTCATGCCTTATTATCGAGGTGTCTAATCTTTCTGCCCTTTGTTGAATATTGCAAGCCTTGTTGCAGCTGTTCTGCATGAGTTTAATCTAACTCACTAGATAGATGTGTGGATGAAACTCTCCGAATGCTTGTGTTCTGCTTAGATGTTATCATGAAAACAGAGCAGCCTTGACCTTTCACATAACTCAGCTAGCCATGAATGGTGGCAAGCCCTGTCCCCCAGCCACATAAATTTAATGCCTGTTCATCAGCTGCTGTGATGCAGAAGAGCATTTTATCTCCTTTACTTTCAACATCTTAATTTGGTTACAGGGCTTTCCTAGAAGGTGCTCTTTGTCTATTTTTATCCCCAGCTTTAGGCTGCTGGCAGGTATTAGGCAGCAGAGTGCAGCCTGGACACTTTCATTAGTAGAACATGAGCTAATTAGCACTTTTAATGGGTTTAATGGATTGCATCAGAGTCTTACAGAAAAAATGCTTCTTATCTAGCTAGCAATAATTGGGAATACAAATTAGTAGATCCCATTCTTCCTTGTAATTGCATTAAATCGGCTGATGCCTGAGCTGCAGTGGTACCTATGTGAATCTATTTATGAAAGCAGCTACACTTTCCACTATATTTTGTCTCTGTGTTCGTGTATTTATACTTGTTATGGAAAGAGTACCCAAACATCGCTGTTTCTGCTAGTGTTTAGTTCCCATTTCATTTTGGTACCATTTACCATTTGTAATGAGATCCGAAGAGATGACACAGCTTTATGATGAAGGGTTACCTTCTATTTCTTAATCCCTTGTTATGTAGTGTTACATGTACTAGATGGCTTACATATTAGATGTTAATTAAAGAGGAGCAGATGGAATCTGTCAGCATCATAAAGGCTGCATGTTCAAGTTTCTGAGCCAGCAAAAGCAATCCATCAGTTTGCCAGGAAGGCAGCTTACTGAATAAAACTCTTGTGTGTTGGTTGACAATCAGAACTGCAATTTCTTTGCAATTGAGCTACAATGTGATTGATCAATAATAAAGAACTTATAAGGTAGTTAAGAAAAACAGACTTGCTGAGCAGCAGCTGCTGCTTATATCAGTATACCCCTTATGGCAAAATAGATGCCAAACATGAAATGTGTAAAAACATAGCACTTTTCATTTTATTCACTATTCTTCATCCACCTTTCTGCAAACAGATTTATTTCTCGTGGCAAAAAAGCATCAGTGATTTTTTTCCTAGTGCTAGTGCTTCAAAATTACTGTGTATTTCACAAATGCAGACAAACCTCTCAAATTTCCAAGTGTGCAGAGTAAATTGAAAGGTGGGCTCTGAAGCTGCTAGTATACACACAGCTTCTGGTGGGAAGAGGGTAAGTGGCTATGCTTCCAGGCTCAGCCTTTTGCTCATGAAGTCCCATCTTTCATTCTCAAGCACGGAAGTAAGACAGCAGAAAATCTGGCCCCTGCAATGGTGAGGGTCAGTGGCCAGTGAGTTGCAATATTATTTATTTTCTCTCTTTGAGTCTCTTCTCAGTGATGCATGTTGTGGTATGGCTGCAAAGCTGTGCTGGTGCATGTAGTAAAACAAACATTTGCCCCCTTGAAAATTAGATTATGAATCAACATTTTCACAGAAAGCCCTAAGTAGTCTTCAGACCATTTGGTGTGGAGACAGGCAGATCAAAAGAAAATGGAAATAATGACTGGGAAAGTGGTGGGAGAGAAGGAAAGAAAAAGTAGAGTCAATAACAAAACATTAGATCACAATATTCTGACTTTGGCAAATGTGTTTTCTTTATATTTTATTTTTAAGTCAGTGATTAATACTTTACCCATCACTGAGAAGACAAATACTGAATTAACCTATAATAGATAGTGTGGTTAGAAAGCTCTCTTGCTTATTCCTTTCATAAAAGCTGTAAAAACTTTGTTACTAGCATCATAAAATATCTATTAGAAGTTGGGGGGATTATGGACAGATACAGTAAGATTTGTTTATCCCTCAACATTCATGCAGCACTAGGTCCATCTTGAATGTAATTACTTAAAAATTTAAATCATAAGGTGCTGTGCACTGTTGATGTCTTTGTAGAAGGCTGAAACTTCTTATAGCAATACACCCTTCTCCAGTTCTAGCAGACAAATTAATTCTTCTCTTAATTCCAACCTTCAAGGTGCAATCTGTGCTGTAAATATTCATCACTTTACTTCTGTGGGCTTATCCAGTTCACAGGGGGATTTTATGTCGTGTGCCATTTGAGCTTGGTTTTGGTGCATGAGCAAGACACAGTAAAGCTGGATCCAATATTGGGCAGGTAAGAACCAGGAGATGTTTACTGAGCATGTGTGGGCTGACCAAGGAAGGTCTGTTCATCTACCCACTGCATGGTCATCATGGTCCTGAACCACATGGGCTGAAGTTGGAATGAATCTTTCCATTGGCTTCATTTCAGAGCGTGGATTCAGAGATGTTGCTGAGGATTCAACACCGGCTGGATGTTTCGCATTGAAATATGTTATCTTAATTTCTTAGCAAGAGTTTCACATTAATTTTCATTTGCTGCACAGATAGATTAGAAAAATGTGTTTGCCTCCTGAGATTAATGTATAATGACATCTATCCAAAGAATGCTTAAGTATTCACACTTCAGAGAAACTGACCTTTAAGCCACACTTAGTGAAAGTAAGCTAAAATCAGTATTGCATTCTTGTTACCAAGGACACTTATAATCATCTTCTTAATTGTCCTTGACAATCTTATCATTAAAGATCTTGGCATTAATGAACTATATAATGTCCCTTGCTTGATAAAATCAGCCTTGCTGGCACAATAGGTATTGTGTTAACAGGCATTCTTTGCAGGGACTGTATCTATAGCAGAGGTCGTTCATGCTACTGATGTTGCCCAGATGACACACAAACATTTGGAGCACTTAATTGTCTGAGAAGTGAGCTGAATGAAAGCAGTGGTGACGCTGTAAAATATGTTCCAACTCAGAGTTTCTTAAGGGAGCTTTTATGCCAAGATTAGTATCAGTGTTTAATTGACAGCCTCTTCACTTAGTTAATTACTTGGGCTGTTGTAGCAGAAAGAGAGAAATGGACAAAGGCATTTGTGATATGAATCACTACCAATACAGAAACAAATATGTGAGTGCTGTGAAGACCAACAGGAAAAATAGAGTCGCATCTTTCTCCTGCTGGAATATGATCTTCTTTTAGCATTTTCAGAGGAAAACCTGAATCAACACAATAACGCTGCTGGTTCAAAGGTGGTTAGGTTCAACGAGCTTATAATTTTCAGATGGCTGTTACAAAAGATTACAGGTAGGAGGCTGAAAATTCAATCTATGTGTTGTATACCAAAAGACAGTCAGACAGAAATTGCGTGTAAATCCATATCTATACACACACAAAATAGGTGTAATTAACAATACAGCCCCACTTTCATAAATTGGAATCGTCTTTAAATAATGAAAGACTTGAAAGACCTTTTGTGATTTGCCCTTTTCTTAAAGCACTATACCTAGTGGAACTGTACTCCAGCTATCTCAGACATCAGAGAGATTCTTTTGTAATACATGATTACAGTTCTTATGCAACCACCACTTTTCATTTTAAAAAACAGGCAGACTAAAATTTTGAATTTGGTCTGTACATCTTTCACACATTAGTGCACTGACTCTGGTCATTTAAACATATTTAATTTCTCCTTCTGTCCTGTAGTCAGGAGAATTAGGGTGAATTAGGGACATTGCCCATAAACTGAGGGAGCCAACAAACCTATCAGGTTTGGCAGCAGTGATCTTGGGACACTGTGTTGACTACCTACCAATGGCCAATGAAATCTTCATGACTGTCAGTGGAAAATTCCCTGTCCATCCCTCTAAGCAGAGCTATAGGAAGCAAGACTAGAAATACTCCTTACATAGCAGGATGCCCATGCCCATTGTGATTCTTTGTTGTGGTGTTCCCTAATCTATTTCCTGCCCAAAGATTGTGTATCACCACAAAAACTCAAAGAACTTAGGCAGTGAGGTGGGAAGACCGTGAAACCAGTTTCCTTTGCCAGTGCCACTGTACTTCCACAATGAACAACCAGGGCATGATGAAATTTTTTGAGAATGAACTCTGAAATTCCTTTGGACCATCCTCAAAAGGTTGGGAATCCACTACTGGCCTGCAAAGCAAAGATTTTAACAACATCCGTTAGCACCAACAATCCTCCAAATCATACCAAAAGCAGTGATCATTAGCAATTTTAATTGGAGACCCTAACATGAACACCATTGTTGTGAACAGCAACAGCTCAGCTCACTAAGAGTATTCTATTTCCAAGCACAAAGTGATCAGTTCTCCGTATCATGTTGTAACTGGTAACTCTCAGGTGCAGTTTCACCATCCACTTATGAGCTGCTAATGGAGAAAGAGGCCAGCTCTCCTCCTCTCTGGCCCAGGTTATGTGTACCTAGCTGTTGCATGGACAGGCTGAGAAACCTCTGCTGGCTGCTCTGGCTGGAAGCTGGCAGTGAAGAGTGAAGCAGTCAATGGATGAAGTGATGTGGGTTACCGTGGATAAATGGCATGGGGCAGGATACAAAGAGAGGGACAGCCAAATTATCCTTCTAGGGGAGAGCCAGCATCTAGATTGGCCTCAGCACATCATAAATCCATGTGTTTGTGGTGTATGTAGTGTGTCTGAACGCAGAGGGCCCAGCAGAAGTTTGCAGAACTGTTCAGTTAAAAGAATCGTGGTTAATTTTGAGCAGAGAAGTTTTGACCCAATGTACCTGTAAAACTGTATTTGTCTATTAGCACTTTTCCCATCAAGCTTCCTTAGGCATAGTGGTTTAATATGGAAACTGAATTGCTCATGAAAATGAGCAGAACTTCATAGCATACCGTCTCTCTTGATGATCATCTGGAAAGTCATCGTTCCCCTCTAAGGAAACTGGGAGCAGGTGCTGAGCAGAGAAAGATGAAGCCCCATTCCTCCTGTCACTGACTCTGAACTGAATGCAGAGATCTGCAAGTATACCCTGTGAATGTCTGAAATGCTCAGGTCCCATAAAGCATCAGGACAGGCAATTTTTCCACACAGAGCACTAATTTGCTTTTTTTCCCTCTCTGATGGAATAATTCATATTCCTATATTCAAGCAATTTTTTTTCTTATCTGGCTCTGGTTTTACTTTGTGCCTTTCTTTTCTTCCTAGGCATTTCCTTTCACCTCTTGCTAACCATTTTGCAGAGCAGATTTCACAAAACATTGCATATTCCAAGGCAAAGAAAAGAGAGTTATAAAAGCTTGGATTCTCCAGCACTCCTTTACAGACTTCCAGGAGAAGGTTTGAGTTAATATGAGAGTTTACTTTTCTCTCTGGTTCCCATTTTTCACAAGGGAAATATGAATGCTTGTGAATGCATTGGGGAAAGCCCACAGCTGAATACGTAGGAAGACTTGGGTGCCAGTGGAATTCAGCAGTAAAGTCAGATCATTCCAAAGATTCTGTACTTGGATCTGAATAAGGACTGAATTGAGGTCCTGAAGGCCAGTGGTGTTTGAACTTTGACTTGCTGTAGGCTGAAATATGGCTTCCAGTTCATTCAGGGGCAGGGCTGTATTTCATGGTTTTGGATACAGCTCACAAGCTTCCATCACCCTCAGTCCCTGCCAGATACATAACCGAAGCCAGCTTCCTGTTATTTCAGGTCACTGTCATTTCATCTGCCTTTAGACGCTGTGTTTTCATAACTTTGAGGAATGCTACATTCACTATCTCAATGGTTAGGCTTTTGCCCTGACTGCTCATTTTGGAAGTCATCATGTGTGTCATAAAAGTATATCAAACTGATGGGATTTGGTGGATAGGCTGAAACTAAAGACTAGGACTATCAGGATGTGACTTTAAAATGGTAGCACTTGACCTGTAGGAGTAAGCACAGCCAATCTAATATCTTGTGTATCAGGTTCATTCAGATGGTTTGTGATATTGCAGTATACTAAGGAACCACTTTTCCTGCCTTTCCTTGTACTATCTTATCAGTTTTGTAAAAGTTCAAAGACTCAAAAATAAACAATTTATTTTGAAATTACATGCACTCAGGAAAGAAATAAACTTTGAAAGAACATGTCAGGCATAAGAATAAGCTGTTTCCTGGGACTGGCGTTCAGCGAAACAAGTCATGATGAGGGGACCCAAATCTTGGCTACTTGTTGCCCCTGTAAACACAACCACTGGTGGAGCTCAGTTCTCATTTCTGTCCAAAAGCTTGACTTGATAGCTAACTGCAGCTGGGTATTGATTACCTTGGTGCCCACTGACACAGTTCTTTGTTGTTCTGTGAGTCAAATTATCTCAAAACTTCTGCGTGTTCTCACTGTTGAGGTAAATGAAATGAAGCTCTAGAAAGAAAACAACTCATGACTCAGAGAGAAAAGGTGATATATGGTAAGTATGGCACACTTGGCTGCTGTCTTCACTGAAAAATCTTTACCTAGTCCTTCTACAAGTAGTAGCTCTCCCTGTATCCTTTTCTTTAGTTCTCCATTCTCCATCTTGCAGAACTTCCTCTGTTATTTTCTCTGGCAGTCTTGAAGTAACTGAAAAAATTAATACAGGGGAAAGACTAGACCAGAAAGAATAAACTCTATGGAAAAGTGCATCCGTTAGCTTCTGGAATAGTCTTCACAGGCAGATTCTGCAAATGGTATATTTCAAACAGAACCAGTCACTGGTCAAGAACAGTCTGGAAATGGTTGGAAGAACAGATAATTTTAAGATTTCTTTTTCATGTTCTCTAGCCATGTTTACAGGCCAGTATTGCCTGAGGCAGTTGCAGTGACAGTCACCATTGCATGGCTAGCACTTGGATCTCAGAGTTAGTTCCCATAAGACTGGTCAGTTGGAATATGTACCTTTGGCTTGCTAGCTGTCATTGTAAACAAAGCAACACAGAGATGTGTTTAGCAGATTTTGTTCTGAAACTGCAAAACCTAGATTTTTTTAAAAAAAAGAAATGCACAAATTGCTGAATATGATCAAATCTCCCAAAGAGTTCTGGAACTACCTTCTCTGTATTCTGAATTACTTCAACTGCTCTTTCATAAAATGCTGAAGACACTAATTAAAATTATTGATCATTATCAGATAAAACATATGCAACATCCTTATTTTAGTTTCAGATTATGTGTTGTAATATCATTGAACATTTTGATGCAAGATAGCTCTTTGGGCAGTCACTGCTGCAAGATGAGACTTGGCTAAAATAATAAATTTTAAAACTAATTATGAATTAAAAATTGAAACAGTAATTTATAATGTGTACATTGAAAGCCACAGCAGGTACCCACAAGACACTATCTGCTGCCTATATATGAAAAGCACTATTACTGTACGCACCAACATAAAGTGGCATGCAACAAGCCTGGGGCACTGATGATGGGAGCAGGGAGACAGCGGATAGAAGTGCATCTTTCATTCAGTTTCCTTCTGGTAGCTACTCTTTGTTAATTGAATGGTATGACTACCTCTCTACATAGGAGATCTCCTGATGCCCGAGGCACATACTCGGTCCATAGTCAGTGCACATGTGCAGCCACAACAGTCTGCCTACAGTACAAATAAATGCTCTGCTATGCAGATGGCTTGACAGCCGCAGCGCAGGGCTCCATGTGCTACTCAAGAGGGAAACTTTCCAAAAGCGCAGAGGACATTGGAGATTTTAGCTGCCCCTGATGTTTTTAAAAGTCTTCCACAAACTCAGAGTCTTAGAGTGAAGGCACGTCTGCCAGGTTTTGTACAGTTGCCTGCTACTTTGCCTTTGCAATGAGCTTATAAGCAGTTGCAGGCCAGAAGAAGTTGGGATACCGTGTATCTATGTCAGCATGCTGTTGAGTGTGGTCTAATAAGCCTTGCTGAGAGGTAGCATCTGTTGCCTCCGTCTCAGTTTAGCACTAAGAGGGGTACATCTGCTGACTTATATCTGGCTGGCTTGGTACCTGAGATGAATGACTGTCAACATCTGATTGTTTACAGCCTGAAGGAGGATTTTATCCAGCCCAAATCATGATAATTATTTACTTCATAAAGAATTAGGTTGTCTCTCTCATTCTTAAGAAAATAAATACGTCATTTAGAAAACTTTTATTGTAAGAAAATTTTTATTATCATTCAATCTTGTGCACCACAGAACCCATAGACATCCCAAGCTACCATGTGATACTCCTATAAGGATGGAAAGTGCTCAGGCCTCAAAGCCAGCAGCTGCAAACAGGACCAATATAAAGCAGCAGAGACCACTAACTATCTTCTGAAGGCTGGAGATTTATGAAGAGTAGCTGTAAGTGAATGTCATCTACTCCAAGGCAAGCTCAAAGCTTGAATGTCTGCCAAGGATGAGCCAAGCCAAGGGACATGACTTGGCTCTCCCTTCCAGTCTTGATGAGGGCCAAGGGAACTTGTTGTACACGTATGGCAAAGCATATAAATTAAATGTTTTTTTGACAGTGGCTACCAGAAAGCAGTGTCAGCATCCTGTCACTTGGCCCTGCTCTATCCCTGTCTCACAGGCTGCAGCAAGCAGCTCAGGGTGAAGAGCACAAATAGCTGCATTACATCTGAATTCACCCATGCCTACTGCAGGTCATGGCAAGGAGTAAGAACAGAAACAGACCTAATTTCTCAGTCTAGGCTTTTATTTTGCCAAATACTGGCAACTAACCATGGAAGAAAACATGACGGCTTTTTCACTTGTTGCTTTATTTTCAAAGGAGCAGTTTCCAGTGCAATCAAGAGTGTGTGAGGACAAGAAAAATGAGGTATCAGTGTTGGCCTTTGTGAATAACTAGTCACCGCCAACACTATTTAATATTTCACACCACAAATCTGTTTGAATCAGAGACAAACCTAAATCCCATGGAACAGGAGGCGTGATCTTCCTGGGATTAGCGAGCACACTCTGTTAATATATGTCCTACCTTTTGGAATCTGTGGCTTTAATAATATTTATACAAAAAGAAATCTAAATGACACTGCGAATTTGAAACTAATGGCAGATGAATGTACCATAATTTATCTCTAAGTTATAGCTGAGCATGAGGTTTACAGTGCCAAAAATGCAGAAACATTTCACAGATATTCACCACCAATGAGAGAAGTGCCAGTAATGCCTGATGGTGGAATTGGCATGCACAGCTCCAGCACCCGTGGCTCCACTCAGGTTGGGAGGCTTGCAGTGGAGGCAAGTGGGTTTATAATCCATCAGCCATCGTAGGGATCAGAATATACTTTCAGAATATACTTCCAAATCACACAGTACTTCTCCAAAAGTAATCTTCATCTTTCCCTGAATCGGTTCCCTGAATAGTGCCTGAAAAATGTGTGTGATTAAAAAAACCCACTCATATAGTTGTGTTACCACAGTTCAATGGTTAGACAATTAAGGAGAAAAAAAAAAAAGAAAGAAATGTCAGTCAACAGACTAAAGTTCTGGTTTAACTCGGTTAAAGAAGAAGTGAACAAACTCTGGAGTTACTTTAGTTGAAGAAATTCAGAAATTTGCAGTCTTTCTGGAAGGGGGTTGATTCAATTAATTTTTAGTGTGCAAGGCCTTACATAGCGCACATGGACCTCCATCTTGGGGTGAGTGCTGATCCCATCCTGCACTTGCAGATATTTTAATCAGGAACTTTAATGCTGGCCCAAAGAACTAGAGCACTGATTTTAGTGAAGATGGCAAGCGATTCAGTTTTGAGAAATGACAGCAGGTACTAGTGTTCAAAAGACCTCACTGGATCATTTCATCAGTTATCTTGTTAAAGTCTGATATCTTCTTTACACTCACTTAACTTCTTCAACAACCCTAATAACTATGGATGGTCCTAAACTCTCACAAATAATGTTCAGGAGACTTTGTCTTTTTAGACAAGGAATTTGGAAGATCATTCATAGACCATATTAGTGTTTGATCTGAAGCTGAGGGTACTGACTCAATTATTTCACGTGAAATTAAACTCTGTCTAAAATAGATCAGATTAATGGACCTCTGGAGAGAGGAGTGCAGGATGATTATTTAGCAGAGGCTACGTAAGTTGAGTTTTTGACTTTTAAAGTGTATGAGATGACTCCTATGCTGGAGAACTGTAGTTTGCATTATACTGTGAAAAAAGCCATGGATTGAAGGCTACATACAAATTGAGTATTTTTAATGTCCCTTCATCATCCCATCAGAATCAAAGGAAAAGCATGTTGGGGTGGGAGCGAAGCAGCACACGGTGATTGATGTACTTCAAGACTGTGCCACAGTGTGTATGTACAATGAAGGAGAGTTAAGATTGTTCAGGTAATTTTATGTTTTAATTGATAACATGAAGTCATTGGCTTACATTGGATTTCCCCCAGTATAACAGACTGTAGAAGAATTTAAATTATCTTTTACTGAACTCTGTCTTTGCCAGTGACCCGTGAAGCAGTTTGTAGTGTACAAACCAGTGTTATTAATGTGCTCGGCTAAGCTGCTCTTTTCACAGACTGCTCATGAAAGCACTGTAACAGAAAAGGTTGCTTCAGACAAACACTTCCTCAAATAGTTCACTTACTTACAAAATCCTTTTTCTTCTAGGTTTTGCACACTGGGTGATAGAGCTCAAAAAGTCTCACTCTGTCTTCCCCCTCTCCCCTTTTTTAGTTCTGGGAAAAAAGCTTTCCCTAAATTGCTAGTGAAGCATGTTCCTAAATGTCCCATTTCCTTAAGAGGTGATAATGTTCTGGAAGAGACAACTAGCCCCAGATGCTGAAACACTTTGAAGACTGACTGTACTGGTGAACGGTTACCTCATGTGAGGAAACTCCAATCAGTAGTCCAGGTATAGAATTACTTCTAGCCCTTTTGTTTTGAGAACTGCTCACTTAATACCACATGGGCTTAAGCACACTGAGGGATTTTCCCCTCCAAGCGTTAGTTTGGTGTATCATTTGCAGGATTGATAGTTTTGTAAGCTTAAAGCAGTGATGGACCTGAAGGGGTCAGTGGTAGCATAGCTATATTCTAAATGTACCCAAATGTAAAGGCATCATATGGCAAAATCTGTCTGCAATTAAGTCTTTGTTGCCAAAGAAAAGGAGAGACTTAAATCTAGCATTTTTCTCTTCAAAGTTCCTTGTGTGAGCCTCTGACTTCTGTCTTCTCTGACTTACAGCATGAAGCCAAAATTACTCTGGGGAAAACAGAAAACCCTTCATTTAAGTAAAATTCTTAAAAACACTTACAAATGCCTATTCATCTTCGTGATTTTCTGATATCTTCTGTGACAATATCTTGTTTGCCTTATTTGTAATAATGTACAGGTATAAATACATAGAATCATAGAACAGTATAGTTTAGAAGAGACCTTTTTGTTTTTTTTCTTCTCTCTGTCTCCTATAAGAAAGCTTTCACCATCATGGTTGCAGATTACATTGTTCTTCCATTCTTTGACTATTCAACACATTTTTTCCAAGGCAAAATCAAAAACTAGACTGAATAAGGTTTACGTGTACACATCTTTTTCCATCCTCCCCCTACAAATTTCAAAAGTGTAAACAAATTTATCGAAAATTCATTAAAATGTGCCCCAGTTTTCTTCTGCTGTTTACCTATTCTGAGTTGGGTTTTTTTGTCTTTTACTGTAAAATGTTGAGGACTTCAGCAGGTGACAAGGTGAGAAAAGGTTTTAATGGAAAGTACTTTGCTGAGTGCCACTGACAACCAGGGACAAGCGGGGGATGTACATATCTTGGAGTTTTAGGTTAGGAGATTGGGACTATTGGAACAATCTAATTTGAATTATGGAAAATAATTTAAGGCTTTCAAAGATTTACAGTAGAGTTTGTTCTCATGTGCATTTTTATTTTAACAAAGGAAACTATCATAGGGTATTAGGAGAAATGAGCATGAAATTAAAGTTTTATCATAAAAGCTCCATTCCTGGCAGTGTCCAAGGCCAGGCTAGACAGAGCCTTGGGCGAATGGTCTAGTGGGAGGTATCCCTGCCCATGGCAGGGGGGGTGGAACTAGATGATCTTAAGGTCCTTTCCAACCCTAACCATTCCATGATACTGTGATTCTGTAAGAGAGATGTCAAGACACACTTTACAAATACATTCCTCAATTGAATTTGGCCTTAAGTCTATGCAGGAACAAGGGTCACAAGCAAAAAGAACACAAGGCTCAAGCGATGCTTAGTGAGATACTTTTAAGCTTTGTAGTACATTCCCTAATAAAGAAAATATACCTGAAAATACCTCTTTGCTGTCATATAGCCCCTGTGAGATAAGAATGTATTAGCTATTCCATTAACCCTTTCCGGTTACCTCTGTGGTTATTATAACAAAAACAACAACAAAATCATGAAATAAAAAAAGGAAAATTTGAAACTGAAAGTTGCCATAAAAAGCTTAATTGTTAGGCATAAGCCAGAATGCCCAGAGAGCAGCTGTCAGTTGCTCATCTCCCTGGATGGTACTCAGCAGGTAGCAGCCAATCTTTTGCAGACTGATGAGCCTTGAAGGCAAAATAGGAATGGGGGCCCCCATCCTACCAGAGCAGGCCAGACAACACAAGGACAGTAAGGGAGGCACCACTGCTGCTGTGTGGTGATGCTCTGTGCTGAAGCTATGTGGGACATTCATCAGAGGGTGAAAGGAGTGTCCTTCTGCAGGGAGAGATGGAGCGAGCAGGGCAGCTGGGAGGTGGTAGGGCTCCGAGTGGGGGGAGATGAAAGGAGCAGAAACTGAAAACAAGTATGCACGCCTCCGGGTCTCCAAAGGCTAAAGCTGTTAAACTTTGGAACCACACTAGCTGCAGGAAATAGCTGAAGTTCACATCCTATCCCCACAGTCTGCATTTAGCTGCACATTTACTCTTAAGTTTATTTTTAATTTTATGGCTGGTCCAGATGCCACCAGTTGGCCTCTGCTCCTGGCCCTGCTGCATTGACTTGGAAGAGTCACATTTTTATTTAATTTTTTATTTTTTTGGGGGGGTACTTCAATGTTAACCAAGCAGAAACCAACCTCCACATTCCCCAGCTTTCCTTAGCTGTTAATGTTCTTTTTGGGTTTGTTTTTTTTTTTCATATTTCTACAGTAAATTTTACCTTAGAAGAGAATGTAAGCATGAGGGTTAAAAAAGTTAATTTTCTTAATTAAATTATAATAACACAGGAATCTGTTGCATCATTGACAAAACGAAGTGGTTTAAATCATTATGAATCCAGGATCTGAGGAATTAAGCACTTGATGGAGTAGTCAAGTCCCAGCCTTTACTAAAACCATGAACCTCAGCTGGCACATCTAGATCCTGCCCACCCTGCACACAGCAGGGATCCTACCATAGGAGGCTAATGCCAATGCCTTGTCATCTCCCTCCTGGGGGCAGAGGGAGGAGAAGGATGTGCCAGGAGGTGTCCAAGATGTCCAGCCTCTCAGCATTGCACAGCAGGAGGACAAAAAGCAAAGGGGATCCCATCAGGTGTTCCCTTAGACTTTCCTGATCCACTATGGGACTAAAGGAGGAAATCCATCACCCAAGGGAACATGCGTAGCAAATGAATTTTCCCCACAAAACACTAGAGGAATCTAAAAACCCACAGTAGCTGTAATGATGGCAGTTTTGACAATAATATTCATCTTGGCTGAGATCAGGAACACACTTCTCTGAATGTGGAACATTCAGAGGGAGTTAGTCATATAAACCCAGACGGCAAAGCCAGCCACAGCATGGAAGATTTTACTATAGATCAGGATTGGAGCTGTGGTGAACTCTTAGCACATAGAAAAGAAAATGTCTTTGGAGCATCTCAGATTAGTACTCACATAATGCTAAAAGCCTTTGCACATCTGGTAACACCTTTTAAAACAAATTATGCCTGGTTTACCATAGCATTTTAAAATTGGTAAGTCATATTTCCATCAGGCAGAAAATTTTATAATAGTTGGATGCAGTTTCAGGAGCAATTTTTAAAGAAATGTCCTCGTCCGGCTCCTTCAAGGATCCTGTATTACGTGTATAGGAAACTCTCACACATTCAGCTCTGTCATTAGTGCTAACACCTCTCACCGAGCCCCTGCAAACACTGCTCTGTTTGTGTGAAGTCAAATGCGCCAATTTCTACTGGTTTTTGCTAAGTGCCTAAGTACGTGGTAGAAATCTGGCAGATAGTGGGAAAAAAATGAAGGTTTAACTGGCACCACAACACAACTGTTAAAAGGGGGATTAGCATTAGCATGTGCTTTGAATTCAGAGTAATAGAAGTAAAACCAGACGCGTTTTGTTTGGCATCTATTTCATGTCCCAGTGAAACTGGCATACCACCATTTGATCAGGCACGAAGCCATCCCAACAGATGGTCCCCAGCAGCAGCAGCCAAGAGACCATGTATGAACATCAAATGTGTTTGCAAAGGGCAGGACTCCAGGCTGCCAATGTCAAAATTGTTTTCCATTTCCAGCTTCTGTGCCGATGGCTAGTGGGGCTATGCAGCCACTCCACTGGCCCTGGGACCAACCCAGAACTGTGGGGAGGTGTATGGTCAGGAGTGTTGTCAGACCTTTTGTGCTCACCTCCCTCTGGCCTTTTGGAGGAGGCCTTCATCACGTCAGCTTAAAAAAGCTCATGGACACACTGTTTGGGTTTAAGTAAAAAGATGGAAAAAGCGTGGGCTTCTGCACCATGGTTTTCTCAGGACCTGAGTATGCATAAGGGAACCAAAAGTGTTTACAGAATGGGCACATCTGGGAGGCAATCAGACATTTCTTTAAGGACCAAATGAGCACAGATCAATACATGTTACTGTGCCAGCCACTGTGTGTTTCAAGGAGAGAATTTTTTTTCAGATCCCAATTAGCTGGCTGCTGAGGAATTCTACTGCTCATGTTGCTGGGTTGTAGCTTACACAGGTTGTGAGTTTAGTTTGCAGAAGTTTAGTTAATCGACTGTGGATCCCAATGATCCCCAGCTCTTCCCTCTCCACGTCATCACACCTTTATGCCGGAGTAAAGGTCATTCAGGCTCTATTGAGCCATTTGCAGTCACCAAGTAGCTTCCTCCTGTTGTACTTGTGATGGCATGTGCTTCAGTTCCCAGGAAAGACTGGAGCACTGAGATTACAGCCAAAATCTTTGTTTCAAAACAGGTGTTTATGCTGCCAGGCCAAATGCTCCATCTCTATCCCATGGCAGAAGAAAGAAGGAGGCAAGCAAGCCTAAAACCTTGGAATAATGACTGTAGGGCCAGTTCAGTGTGCTCCCCGCTGTGCCCACCACTGCCTGGCCTGGCTCCAGCAGACCCGCAAGCACAGAGCAGGAGTGGCACCAGGAGCTGCCTCCAGCCAGCTGCCTCCAGCCAGCTCCAGCCAGATGTGGTCACATCCCTTGCATAATGCAGGAAGAGGAGACCCTCAAGGCCATCTGGCTTTACCCCACATAGGGGGTCACTGGCTGTGGAGAGGATTTTTCACCTCTTCTTCTTCTTATACAAGTTTTTCCACTCCACAGGAACATTTACCCTTTTGAATTACAAAAATATTCCTTTGGAGTTCACAGTGCTTAGGATCAGCCTCTCTTTACTCAGGTTCATGGCTTAATTGCCATCCACTGTGTATCACGGCATTGTCCATCACGGAGCTTCCTAGAGCTTAACAAGCCAGACATGTAAGCTTTACAAGCACGCAAATATAGATATATGTATTCCAAATAACTTTGTTCATTGCTGAAGTGCAGCCACCCTGCCATGAATTGTGGCAATTTTTCAACAATGTGCAGCTGCATTACAAAACCGTGCAGGATAGGAAGTGAAGGATACCTCATTTCAAGGAAACCCAGGAGGAATCTGAGGTTGGCTCCATAGAATTAATCCCACGTGAATTTGTCTCCTGACCAGGTTAAATAGTTGGCAAGTAGAAAGGAAACGAGAGCATATTTCATTAATACGGGGCTTTAATTTGCTTATATTTGAACTCTTTTGTGCGTATGAACCTTGAAAATAGCTTGTGATTCAACATCAAATGCTTTTGTACAATTGTCGTGCCAAGTAAAACTTGTTTGAGCTCCACTGATGTTCCAATACCAACAATTGATACAATCTGGCTAAACCCTAAATTTCCATTTGCTATGCTCTTTGAATTTTTCCTATACTAAATAAAATGTCAGAAAATAAGATGGATCTATGAACATGTTGGAGAGCAAAAGAAAGGGGGTTACGTGCACTTATTTATGTATTCAGTGAATACCAAAAGGTTCTGACTCTGGCTGGGGTGCCACAGTTGGTGCCAAACAAACTCCAAACAGCTTTTCCAATAGCATCTCCCCTCATCAAGATCTCCAATGGACCAGCTCTAGAAAAGCTGAAAGGGCCAACAAGACTACACTTCCAGCAAAGTCTTTCAGCACCACCTAATGAACTGTAAGTTTTTTTCCTGGCAATCAACACCTGCAGGTCTGTGGGAATTCCTCAATCACAGGCTCGGCAAGCCTAGAGTCTGGGGCAGGAGAGGAGCAAAATACATGGCTTGAAAATAATACCTCTGCCTGCAGCTGCCAACTGAAAGCTCATCAAGGAGTAAGTCAGAAACAGCCCATCTGTAGTGACTTTAGTTTTGCTCAGGTTTGTTTGACTTACAACAAGCTCACTACAGGTACGTTTGTGTTTTCTGCAGGTTTGTGTAGATTATAGATTATAGTCAAACCATCAGCTCTGTGTGCATCTAGCAACAGATTCCTTGCTGGTCTCACATTTTATGCCCTGCTTATCATGGTGTCAGATTTTTTAATCACCTTTTTTTCACCCATTCAAAGCAAATACTAGAAATCAGGGAAGAGAAATTTCACAGCTTTATCTTTCTGTTGTAAATTTTTATGGTTCTGTCAGTGATATGTGCATACTTCCATGCACATAGGAGCGGTAACTGAAGCAACGAAATCTCCAATGGTATCTGTGGACCTTCTTCTCTTGTGGGATTTTTTGTCTTGTTGCAATGTTCTGGAGAAGGGCATGCTGCCAGCATCATGCTTAAGGACTCCTGTGATCCACAGCAGCAATTTCGGTTTTGATCTTTAAAGGGGTTCTTTGCAATTCAGTTAAAATACTTCCTAGCTACGTGCGTGTTTTCTTCTTTTAAATTCTGTTTCCACTGGGCCCAAGGGCGATTTGCGTCCCAGAGCCTCACGGGATTTTGCGACCCGAGGTGGTGGTGTGGGACTTTTCCGAGCTTTCCAGGACGGTGCTGCCATCTCCTGATCAAACCTGAGGCTTTCCCTGCTGAAAGCCGGCCGGGAGGAAGGCTGGTCACATTCTTCCTTTCCAGAAAGGACAGTGAATAGCGTTTGACCCCTGACTCTGCCGGTGCTTGCTCTGCAGGGCGCCGCATCCCTTCCTTTCTGCCGGTGCTGCCGGGCAGGGATGTCTATGCAGCGGGCACACGCGGACCGCTGTCCCGGGGATGGCCTTGGGGGGACCGGAGCTGCTGGGACGTACTCCTGCACAGGGCTCCCCGCGTTTGCCCAGGCACGTGCAGGAGAGGCTGGGCAGAGGCTTTGTTCGTCCTGGGAAGATGAGGCACGTTTTCTGAATTTAAGTTTTCGGGAAATTCAACACAGATTTTTAGGAATTAGTTTTTCGAGGTGTCCAACCCCACTTTTTTTGATGCACTCGCTATTTGCCCACCTCCGAAGTAAAACTTTAAAGCCTGCACGTCTTTGCCTAATCTCCTCCCTGCTCCCCATCTCAGCACTGCCAC
>NW_009915253.1:51446-78507 GCF_000696875.1 Nestor notabilis | reverse complement strand
GGGCTCCGTTCCGGTTACAGTGTGAAAGTGCACTGCGGGGAGTGACCCATCGAGGCGTGTCAGTAAGGTTATGACGTTGATTCACTCGCCGAAGCGGCAACGCGCTTATTCCGTGCTATAAAATACAGGCAGATCTTTTTCACCCCCCTCTTTGACATTTGGAATGGATTTTGCCCAGCAGCCCCGAACTTCCCTGCCGTGGCATGTCCCTGTGCCCCGTGGCGAGCTGCAGCTAGCCCCGGGCTTCCCGGGCGCCGGCCCTCAGCTGTGTAGCTCACCCGACCGCAGCTCTCGGTTTTCTGTCTGCTTTTGCTACCGCCCTTCAAGCGGGATTCCCTCTGTCCGCAACCCTGTCTTAGCTGCTGCCCCCTCCCACAGTCTGCCCCTGACCTCTGCTTCTGGTTTAGCTCCGAACCCCTCTTCTCTGTCCTATAGTATATTGTACGAACTAGTTGTATACAAAAACATCACATTGGTTTTAAATAATGTGGGGTTTTTTTTCCTTTCTCTAGTTAATCATTCATACCGTGTCATGTCATCTCTGAATTCCCTGGAACTGGAGTTTATCCTGTGGTGCCTTCGTTAAGCTGGTATGAAACCTGAAAGCTCGCTCTGAAAAAGTTATTGATTACCCAGCCTGCATTTACCATGGGCAAATATTGTCAAATGACTAAAATGTACCGTGCTTTTGCCTGTGCGATTTGCAGTGTACGGTCTGTTAAAGGCTTGTATGTATACCTACCTTTATTTGTGTGCGTAGTTCCATTTAAGTCAATAGGACTACTTCCAGTACATCAAATTAAGAGTGAATGCAAGTCATTCCATGGTGAGATACTTAATCTGAAATGACAGAATAGGCGATTACAGCAAACAGGGTGGGGAAGTGGAAAATGAGGGTAACAGCAATGAGATTATACTGGAATTTTGGTATGTTGTGTACAAACCACAGGAGTTCCTTTATGCTAAAAGGCAGTAGCTAGGTAAGTTACTTAGGCTCCAGTACTGCAAACACATACATGTAATTCAAGGCGTATAAGTGGTGACACTGTATTCAGATGGATAAGAAACACAGAAGAATAAACTGTTTGTGCAGGCTGACGTCTTGGCCGCTTTATTCCGTATGAGATTTGGTACAGAGAAATGGAATTAGAGAACTGAAGTTCATAAAATGAGGGGAGAAAAAGGAAAGGCAAGAGTGGAGTTAAATGATGGAAAGAAGATGAAGAGGGAAACAGGAAGATTAGCGTGTAGAACAGCATGATAGGACAGTGAACATTTTGACTGGAACAGGAACAGCAAACCTTTTTACCAATTCAAATGTGCAACCACCAATAAAACAAAAGCCAGCAACAAGGAATGCAAAACAATTCAGTAATGTATTACTTTCTAAATGTCCAAAAGGATTCAGCAAATCAGCACAAATATCCTAAAGTCTCTTGGCTAATGCTAGAAGCCCTGGTGTTTTAAAATTCTGCACCAGGAGATTGAGCAGACACTGTGGTGATCAGATGGTTTCTCCTTGAGGCTGATGAGGTACAAAGCAAACCCCCAAGCAGCCACCCTCCTGAGAGCTCTGCAGCAGAGAGCCTGCAGCCAAGTAGGAGCTTTTCATCAGAAGCATTCAAAATAGTCAATTAACAAAATACAGAAAGCACAGGGAGGATAGAGAATCTTTTCTGCACAAAGCCGTGCACAAAAACTGACAGTGGTTTGTTATGATATGTAGGGAAGATAAGTTTGCTTGCTTGCTTGCTTATTATCCTAGAACAGGATGACAAAGAGGTATTACGGAAAAGTAGGGGCTGTTCAAACCCTTTAACAAAGAGGAAAATACCTCATGCACACTGCATTTTGTGAAGCATACAAGATTTATCAAAGCAAACAAGCCTGTCTTCCTGAAACACTTTCTGGAGAACATCTAGGATTAAAATGTTCTGGTATTTAATTCAGCTGCTGGCACAAAAGTACAAAATAGAATACAAAAATACTGCCCTCCAAGCAAAGCATCTGGTGTGTGCTAAGGAGACGTAAGTGCGCCCAACACGCGGTCAAACGTGGAATGGCAAAAATCATATCAGCATCAAGAGAGGTGAGCAGACAGGGCTGAGAAAAAAGTAGTGCTTTTTCTCTCAGTGGTAGAGAGTGGTGAAAGGGTATGATACGGACAACTTAACTTAGTATATCCTTCTCTCAATATCTGCTCATATAGAGTGCTGGCCTCTGTATAGTTTCAGTACTTACATATGAAACACTGCTATCTCATATGAAAAGATATTATAAAATCCAGTGCCTTGGGCCAGAATTTCATGTGGTTATGGTATTTTCTTTAAACTTATTTTGGATGAGTATCAAATATGATGGGTAAATGTTTCCATGTCTCTGATCCCACATCTGAGTCTCTCTTAGAAATCTTTATCTGAATATTCAAGCATCAACTTCCACATAAAATTGGCAAAGACAAAATCTTTTTTCTATAGATAATTGTGTATTTCCTGCAGCCTCTGCCATCATCTGCTCTCCAGTCCATCATTTGTAAGGGAAAAAGAGACTTCCTCAACCTTTCCCCTTTTGACACACACATTTGTGTCCCTGACCTTTCTTTCATCTTGTTCTGAAGAACACCCTTTGTTTGGGGATTCACCACTCTCCTACATTTTCCAGCTTGACTGTCTTGCCAATTTGTTGGGGTTTTTTTTTCCTGGAGAGTTTATTTTTAGCACCCCTGATTTTAGCGATCTGTCTTACAGTGTTGCCCCACAGATGGCTGCATTTGCACAAAAAGCATAGCAGAAGATTGATGTGGCAGCAGGAACAAGTGGCATAGGGAAGGAAAAGAACTGTCTAGATCAATTTTGCCACTGGAGAAAATGTAATATGAAAATGCATTCTGACTTGCAACTAAAGAAGAAAGGAGAAAAGCCTTTCATGAACTAAAATATCTGCAATATCCATTAACAGAAAAACATATCTTTAGACCGGGCATGCAAAAAATGGCTATACTGATAAATACCAGTATATAACTGATAAATGTCTTCTTACATATTAGAATAGCTAAGATACAAATTGCATGGACAGTAGTAAGTGTTGATTTCTGCCAGTCTTCTTTTTACCCTCTGTGAAAGATTGTCATCGATTGTAGTGAGCACAGTAGATTAAAAAATACGTACTTTGTAAGAAATCTAGATCAGGATTTTCTCAAAAGGCATCGTTGACCTGAAGATAAAATGAAAGTATATTTAAATAGAGGGGTACCATGGTGACAAGCCTAGGATAATAGATCAGAGTCAAATAGAACTGTCTGATATAGATGCAACCTCACTGATCCAAGTTACAAAGTGGCAAGATACCGGTAAACAATGTGCAGGCTGAGAACTTTCCAAAGTATCATCATGTCATAAAACATTAAAGATGAAGGCTTCCATAGCCATTTCAAACATCTCAGATATCTTAGAGTTACATCATCTGATCCAATCAGTTTCTGCCATGGTCAGAAAAAGCAAGGGTAGAAAATTTAGGATATTTACAACTACGGGCTCCAGAACATGTCTACTGCAAGAAAGAAATCTTTTAAATCAATTAAATAGGTTTATTTCCAGCCCCAAACAGAGAGAATAGAAGTAATTAGAGAAATCTGGGTGCCTGAATACAAAAAGTTGCTTCTAAACATGTATCAGTTGTCACCTAACTTAGAGGGCTCCAAAAGGCTCTAAGAGACTGGTTTATGAGCTTAATATTTCTCTAACACCTAAAACCCCACTCCTGGATGTAATATTTAAACTCTGGAAACTATTCTGGAAGTCAGATGCCTAACTGTGAGGAGCTGCAAGATGCACGTGTGATAC
This sequence comes from Nestor notabilis, assembly GCF_000696875.1. Lineage (NCBI taxonomy): Eukaryota > Metazoa > Chordata > Aves > Psittaciformes > Psittacidae > Nestor > Nestor notabilis. The sequence continues at coordinate 74,665 of NW_009915253.1, read as the reverse complement.
CTATGTATTTTTTTTGGAGACAGCCCTTTTTAAAGGTCAGTTGCTATCCCTATCTGTATCCTTAAGTAGCTTTATTTGTTAGAAAAAGAAATGAAAATCAAGTAAGAGTTACATTATACTGTGAAAAGCAGCAGACTCGTTTATGTTGCACAACATTCTTTCCATTCTAGTCCCCTGGGCTTTCCTCCTCTGTTACTCAGAAGAGCCTGAAACTTCTGGTTTTCTGGGTTGAGTGTTTGTGTGCTTAGTCTCTGCCCAAAGGTGAAACTGTTTCTGGAAAGCTTGAGCAAGAATGTTTTTGCTGTTTTAAGTGTGAAAACAGTGGGTTAGAGGGAAATACTGCATAAAGGTAAAAGTGCTTGAGGGTTTTCTAAATAACTTTTTCATCAGCATCAATAGATGTGAAGAGATTAAAGTCATGGTGGAAATAACCCTACTCAGGAAAGGCCTATACTTTTTATAAAGTTGGTCTCAGCTCAGTCAGAGGGTCCTTCAGGTAGCAGCTAGAGTCCACCTTTGGCAGAGCCAGAGAACATCTAGACTTGCCCTTTCCCTGAGGAGCTAATATATTCTCAGATTTAGTTGTCCTTTCAGTCACAAACAGTGACTCAAAGGTTTGTCTTTGCCTCCATATTTTCATGGTGACACACTGCCCTAAGCCAGGCAGCTGGAAGGCACGGGGGCAGCCCTAGTCCTGGGCATCAGGCACCTCCCTGTGGACAGGCTAAGGCCAGGGTGGGATGTGAGCCCACAGTTGGGCCTGGCTCAGTGGGACCCATGGACCAGCAGGGCAGTACTGTGGCCCTGCTGCAGCAGCACTGGGGCAGGGGCTGATGGCCCCAGGGGGCTGAAGTGGGATCCCTGCGCAGGGACAGTCAGGGCTGGGGGTGCCCTCAGGATCCTAGCACATCCTTAGTGGAGAGATTCCCCATGGCTTTGACCATTGCTGACTTTAAGAGGAGTTCACACAAGCAGAGCTCTGGCAGGAGCATTGATGTGTGCAGCCACATTGGTGGTGGAAAAGAACAGAGGTGGGGGTCAGTGAGGAGTGGTTGCCTTTAGTCCCGTCTTAGAGGGTATATGGTTCTGACACAATGGCCAAGGCTGTGAGAGCCAACAGACAAGCAGCAGTAGGACACAGGACCTCTGTACAGGGAGAGCTTTCCAGAACTGCATCACCCTTCATGGCCTCAGCAGGGCAGATGGGCCATTCATGGGGGAGAGTCGCCTGCTCTGCATGGGAAGCTGCAAACACAGCTCTGCCAGATTGTCTGGCAATTCCTGCTTGCAGTAAAGCATCCTGCAGGCCCGGCTGTGGCCCAAGAGCAGAGGACATGAGCAGGACACTCTGAGGTAGCCTGGTCCTCCCCAGCATCAGCAAGTGAATTGTGCATGCCAATGTGAGATTACCCAGGAATGGTACATAGTTAAATCTCTGACAGAGAGCTCTGAATAGTTTTGATTCATGGTAGGCAGCATACCAGAACATACCTAGTTTGGCCATGATGCAGCATGACTGGAAGATAACTGCTGGTCCTTTCCACATGCAAGGGAAGTATTTGAAGGAGCCAAAGGTTTTCAGTCTAGTCACCACTCAGACCATGCTACAGAGAAGGAGAAATATCAATGAAGACCATTGACATAATGCCCCAAACATTTGCTAGAGATTAGCTTTGTGTATCAAGCTTCTTCATCCTGCAGTCTAAGCTGGTGCTCACAGAAATGTGCATTGTCTAGGGCTGAGCCCCACTTCCTGACACCTCTTCCAGATACGTGGGCCATTAGCTCTGAATAACACTCTCAGGATGTGGTCTGTGAAGGATTGAGCCACGTCCCCGCATCCATACACAAGGCTGCAGTGCTGGCCCTGAGGGTAGAGGAATCTTCAAGAGCCATGTTCCAGTGAGGCCTGAAGAACATCACAGCAAAGGAGTGGCAGCAGAGCTATCTCTAGCAGCATTCCCATCAGCTGCAGATCCAGCCCTCACGGAAATCTTTTCTCCTATGTGTGCAAGGAAGGAAGCTGAGCTGGCAGAGGATCCATCAAGTGTTTGCTCTGAGACTTTGAGGGCTGCCACTCTGAGCTCCAGGCCTGGAGAGGGAGGAAGAGAGCACTTCCCACAAGCTTCTTCTAGGTCCATAGCAGTGGGGGGTAAGAAGGAGCATTGTGGGTGTCCTTTCTTTTAGCTTGCTTAAAGACCAACTTACTTCATGGGTAAAAGGGTATTTTAAATAGCTTTTTTAAACCCACTAATACTTGTTATGGAATTTGAAGTACTTTTTTCTACTTTCTAGCTCCTCTTTGCATCCTTGACACATTTGACAGCTCAGTTTCTTGTCTACACAGGGGTGAACCAGCCACCTTTACTCAGTGAAAGAACACATGGGTTCTGGACCCATGAAAGACAAGAAGTGAATCCTACTGGGTTCATTGAGAAGGTCTATTTCTTTTGTTATCCATTAGTCATATAACTACATAGTTGGCAGAACATTCCTGGGCATATCTCAGATTTGCTACAGACCACGGTATCTGGGAGAAGATGTGCATTGTTGAGAATGGGCAGTGGGTCTTTATCCATAACAGTTTCCATGCTAACAACCTTCTGGATCAGCTATGGGATAATCCTCTGAACTACAGAGTCTTGTTCAGTTCAGTCTATTTACCATGCTCAAAACTATAAGACTAGAAAACATATCATGTAGTTTGCACACTTTATGTGCAATTGCATTCATGGCAAAGAGAGGAAAATGCTGTGGTGCGTTTTCTTCTCCCTGCTGTCTAACAAGGTCCCCGGGAGCTGGCTCTCCACCTGACTTCACCTCTGCCATGCTACAAATGGGTGATACAGCTCTTAGTTAGTGTGCCTACTTTGCCTGTCCTCCTCAAAAAGAAAACTGAATTGATTTAAAACATGCTTAACATAATTTTTAGGCTACAGTTGTTAATTTCTGTAACCAGGTGTCTTGTGTTAGCCTCTTTCCTTCATGCTAGAATTTGCCTACTCTCCCAAAGTAATCAAGGCAGGAATCAGTTGATTTGGCTTCTTCGAGGACTGTGTCTGCCTCCAGTCCTGCAGAAAGTGCACTGTGTGCTGGTGTTGCTTCCTTTTTTTTTTTTTTCCCCCCCTGGCTTGTCTTCACAGGGTTTCTTTCCCCCTGATTCCTTTCTATTTTTGCATTAGATCAACTAAACATGACACCTCAGACTTCACTCACTCTGCCCCTCTTCACCCCCCACTAGTTCTGGCCAAGAAATACGGACAGAGATTTCCTCTCACCCAAGGGTAATGAGTCACAAAGTCTGGATGATTAGAAGGAAGGGTTAGGGTTTCACCTGCCTTCTGGGAGATCATTTTCTCCTTCAGATACCATTCCTAACCCTATACTCACTGCAGATGCAGTGTACCGTAAAACCTGCAGAACTGAGTCCTCTCTGGAGACTGCAGTGCTACTTGTCGCTTTCTGGAAAGTGTTCCTGCACCACGTTTACCCCTGAAGGGTTAGAACTGACACTCTACACTGAAACTTGTTCAATTTTTTGTTTTGTTTCAAGTTTCGATTAAGTTTAACCTCTGGGATAGTCCAGGTTTCTATTTGAAGCAGCAAAAGGGCAGCCATATTACTCAGCAAGCAGGCTCTTGGATGTTGTTGTGGGCATATCTATAATGCAGGGGATGAAGATGCATTTGGGCTAACCTCACATGGGTTCAGCCAGCCATGCAACCACAGAGCACAGAGCCCAGTGATGAGCAACAGCTCACAAGTCATCCAGGCTGAGAAGTGCTCTGTGCTGTTACAGCATTAATGCTGAAGTAACTGAGTCACTTGAGATCTTGAGATCCTAGTCTTGCCATTGCTGCATGGTTGTTTTCTCCTTCACTTCAATAGGGAATGCTGAGTCAGAACAAAGCAAAGATTATGAGATTTGGTACAAAATTATCTCCTGGAACAGTAACTGGAAATACACATCTCTGCTCACTGGAGGTCTTTCTGTAATGCCGGAAGTATGTGTTTTAAGCTTTAGGTCACCCAGTTCACTACCTATTTAACTGTCAGATCTGGGCCATGCAATGTACAATATTGGTGACTGGAATTCAGTATTACACCCAGATACTTAGCTGTCATTTACAAAGGCTGGGTGAGTTTATGATTGATAAGAAATTCATGTAACTGCAGGGATGAAGAAGACAATAAGCAAATGATGCAACCTACTGACCACCAACCTGGGAATAATTTGCCCCTCCACATGTGCATTCTTAGCGGTTCCTCTGAAGCCTTTGATATTGTCCATTGCTAGAGACAGGGCTCAATGAAGCAATTACTTCAGTCATAACGACAGATACTCCAATGCCATCAATGTAAATCCTGTTTATAGTGTTGAATTACAGCTAAACAGCAGAGATTTCACGACATGCTCCTGCTTCTGATTCCCTACCTGCCTCTTGACAACTGTATTGCTTGGTTACACAAAAAACCAACATCACTGCATAAGAAATGACAATAAACTTATTTTTATGAAATCTTTAGGTTCTTTGCCATTTCCTAATTTCTTTTTTTTTTCTCTTTTTTTGTTGCTGCTGTTGTTGTTGTTGTTTTTCCTTTTTGCGGGTTTTACATTTACTGGGACTGAATCTTTCCATTGCTTTGTAAGTTCCCATTGCTCTGGTGTGATTGCTTTCCAGTTTGCAGTTTCTTTCTGTATGCTGCTAGAATTTAGAGTCCAGTCACCACTAGCATTTCACTAGGTTGCAATTTACACCAGAGAAACACCTCCCCACCCGAAAAGTGAGTTTAAGGTAGTTGTCAAAGCATGCAGGGGCGCTTGTTTATTTTAGTTTTGTTGACAAAACGAAAAATATCTCAAACTCACGAACTGTGTTCCTATCATCTGGTAATAGAAGTACATGAAGACTGATGGTTTTAATTTTATTTTTTTTTACATACCATGGTAAGAAAAGCACTTGGAGCCTGAGCACCTGAAATTAAAATATGAAGGATGTACCATGCTGTTCTGAAGGCTGGAGATACTTAAACAGTTTATATTCTGACACTGAAGTCATAGGCTAATGTAAACATTTTATCATATATGTAAGGCATGCCATTTTCCCATGACATACTATAACCTCATGTAAACTAGTTGTCTATGAATCACCTTCTGGCTCCGTCTGTCTTACTTCTTTCAGCATAGAGAAAGCACAGATTATGATCTTAGATTCATGCTTACCATTTGAACAGTTATGGTTAGGTAAGATGAATTCTGTCCTCAGATTAGTCAAATGACAGAAAAGATACCAAGTGTTCCTTTCTTCCTTCCTCCACAGCACTACTAAAAATCTAGATAGCGAGTCTTGCAGAGTTATTTGGTATAATAAATGCTCGCACTTAAAAGCAAAGTGCTGTAATTAGTCAGTGATGATAGCTTACATAGTTTAATTTGCAAATAAACTCTTATCCCATTTCTGAGACCCTTAAACCAATTTTTCCACAGCTGGAGGATTCTGTCAGCCAGATCACAACAGGCAACTGGAGGGAGGCAGTGAGGACTCTTCAAGGATTTATTCTTTTTTGCTATGTAAAGATGTGAGCAGGCCAGTTGGTGGCTTTTATTCCTCTTTGTTGCACATGAAACCTTGATTTAGTGCTTGTGCAATACCAGAGACATGTAAGGGACACTATAGCCGAGAAAAGCCATTGAGAGTGCCCTGTTTGGGAGTAAAGCATATCAGGACTAATGGGGGGTTAGAATGAATAGAAGGAGAAAGAACAGAATCACAGGTACTTTACACCATACTGAACTGCCATTCCTGAAGAGTCCCTTTTTCCTGAAGAGTCCAGGCTGAGCTATAGAACTTACTAAAGGAGGTAGTGCTCCCCAGAAGACCATTTGTGTCTCCTGCTTGGAGAGGGGGAAGGGGCTGGCATGTGTGATGCAGCTGGCACTGGCACCCAGACCCAACAGCTCGCAGGCATTGGCTCTGCCTATGTAGCTGCTAGCCAGCCCTGAAGAGAAGTGGTAGGCTGTTCAGCAGCAAATAAACTGACAGTAGGAGGTTTTCCACAACTCCCTTCAGTTACAGCTGGGGCTTCAAGGGAATAAACGGTATAAAAACAGGAGACAGAACGCTACTCTGGAGCATCTGCTTTTGAGCCTCATTGCATTTCTGAGTCCAAGCCCATGTTCCCCTCATAGAAGCCAGAAAAGAATAATTCTAAACATATTGCTAAAAACAAGGATCGCCCTCAATACTGATAGGTTAGGATAAGCTCAGAGAGGAGAGTGTTAACATCCTCATAACACAGATGGCCTGCTTTCTTTTAGTCCTTACTGCTAAGCAAAATACAGGATGCATAAATAGAAACACTGAATATAGCTGCTGGAGATTATTTTTGCAGAGTATGAAGACATGATGCCAGTAAACCTGTAATTTGAATATATATTTTTGTTGCAAGATATTGTGTTCTGTTTTACACACAGACACATACAGATAACAAGAGAAGTGAAGCTGTCAATTCTGGCCATCTCAGTAGTACTGCAGAATTCTGAAGAAGATGACAAAATGTGCATTCAGTTGAGAAATCAGTTTAAGCAAAATGCTTAGAGTAAATAGATTGTTGTCTATAGAAAAGGAGAAATTAAGGGCAAGTGGAACTTCACTAAAAGTATGCCCTGTTTTGGAGGAAAAAGAGGAATTCTGAACTACAAATGGAGTTGAGCAAGTTGACAAGTTAAACAAGTTGAGCAATTAAACTTGTTGAGCTAGTTTAATTGCAAGAAGAATAATACATGATATCTAAATATTATGTTTCCTGAAACTGAAATGGACACTAGCAGAGTATATGGTATTTCTATACCAACTGTCAAAGAAATATTCACGATAATTCATGTATGGAATGAAATAATAGGGCAACAAGAAAACCATACATAATGTTTTAAAAGGAGTTAGTTAGGCAAATCTTTGGGCATCCAAACTGACTCCCGTTGCTAAAGAAAAGCACCTATATATACCTTCTGGACATTTTCCATTTCCAGGTTCCTTCATCTCTATTGCTCAAGGATCTCTCCATATTAGAATATACATTGGGGAGGAGGGGGGGGTTGATCGATAAATAAGACTGATCATCAGTATATTTGTATTCCTAGTGCCATTCTTTAGAGCCAGGTAAATGAAAGACATTTTGAAAATAGCTGTATGGAAAGAAAACTCTTTCCTTCCCTTCTTTCATATGCACAGATAGGCTTGGAGGAGAGTGTTGATGGCATTTACTTTCCTTTGGTAAATACAGGGAGCTGTTCCAACTGGCTTGGCCAGAGTTTGACAGAGCACAGCCCTGCCATGCACCCCCAGTTCTCTGAAGCTTGGTCACTTCCCCAACTCTTTTGTCCCTTCCAATTTAATGAGAGTATTTTCCCTTGGTGTTTTGCAGATTTTTCCTGTCCCTTTTTTTTTTTTCCTAATTAATAATCATGCTTACTAACATCCTACCCAAAAGGCCAAGACTTCAACACAGCTTTGGAAATACTGCATGCTGTGAGCTTTCATTTGTCTGCTCTTTGCGCCTGACTTTAGATTATTACTAGAAAAATTCAGAAAAATCATAACTTAACCCATATAATACTCTACATATAATATCCTTCCTAGCACAACTAAAGATAGCATTGGTGCACAGCAGAAAAGTGAGACCAATTCTTTTCAACCTGTCTAGAAATTTCCAACTGCGATCTGTGGAGAGCTGCCTGGCGGTCCCCACAGACTCTTCTGATCACATGTTCCTGGCTCCTCATCTTTTCCAGCTGCTAGCTTCTAATAAAAGCAGGGGAAAAACGGTATTCCACAGAAGTAATGAATGTGACTGCCCCAGGAGTATTATGTGAATGTGTACTGGAGAAGAAAATGATCTCCACAACCCTGAAAGCAGGGGAGACAGAGTTTCCAAGACAGTCTTTTTGTTGACCTGTGATCTGCTATACAGAAAAGCCGGATATTTGAGTGGCCTATTAAGTCCTAGTTTGATTAGCCTCTCTGGGACCATTCTTTAACCTCATCTTCTTCCCTACAGTTGCAATACACTGTTATAAAGCACTTTTCCTCTAAACCTAGATTCCTCAAAACTACATGTACACTAAGATCCTTAGCTCCTGAGGCAGGGCCATTTCTCTGCCAATACAGGACTTTTTAATAGCCCTACTCTTAATCTAATTACTTCTCCAGTCTAGTTTAAAATTTTCTCGGTGCAGAATTCAAACAAAATTGTAGGCTGTATGAATAAGCACAGCTAAATGGGAATTTTCTCTTGACTAAAGGTCAGGTTTGGCCTCTAAAGAACAGCCTGTGTAGTAATGAGTGCTGGGCTCCCTTGAAACTTACAATTGTATGGAAATGTCACAAGAATACATGCATCTTCATTTAAAGAACTTTTTTCCTTTCTGGGTTGCTTAAAACCACGACTGCGGTATTTTACAATGCAGCTGTTACAGATGATCAGTGTAGAATCATAGAATGGTTTGGGTTGGAAGGGACCTTAAAGATCATCTAGTTCCAATCCCTGGCCATGGGCAGGGACACCTCCCACTAGACCAGGTTGCCCCAAGCCCCGTCCAACCTGACCTTGAACACTGCCAGGGATGGGGCAGCCACAGCTTCTCTGAGCACCCTGTGCCAGTGTCTCACCACCCTCACAGGGAAGAATTTATTCCTAGTAACTACTCTAAATCTACTTTCTTTCAGTTTAACACCTCTTTTACAATCAAAGGGAGGCATTGAAAGTGACAGATCTTCAGATAAAAGAAAAATCATTTGTAGCTGTGCTTAGGGTTGTCACTTACTTTTTTTTTTCCAGAAGTCGTGGATCAAATCCTGCCTTTGCACCGCTGGACCTCACTGCAGGCTGGATAGTGGAGAGGTTCAGCCTGGCTTCACACACAGCCCACCGAGGGGCTGCCTGGGGCTCAGCCTCCTGAGACCCCACTCACCTCTGAGCACTGAAGCTTGAGGAGAGCCCCTTTCATGCTACAATCCCTTTCACGCGACTCAGTCAGTGCCCCATACTAAATTCAAGGTCATATTTAACTATATTCTCTCTGTACCTGTCTTCCTCTCCCGTTTCATGCCTTCCTCTCTAGAACAAATCCTGATCCTGGCATGTTCTTAGGGCTACAAGAGATTTATTTTAGCTAAAAGAAAACAAAGAAGAGAGTCTCAACTCAAGTAACTACTACTGATGAGCAAATAGGTTTTATTCCAAAAGAAAACATGATGCGAAAAAGTATCCTTCAGACAGAGGATTGCGGAGAGATATCAGTGGATGTTCACACTCAGCGTGGCACTTACTGCTACTCTTTCAACAATTATCACCTCCTAGTGTAACTCAGGGCTGCTGAGCTGATACAGAACTGGCTCTCCCACCACAGAGGGTGTCAGCGAGGTTAAACGTACCACTGAAGGGGTAATGTCTTTCTGATGTGCTGCTGGAGCAGAGCTGTGGCCAGCCTCAGCCTCATCTCAGGCAGCTCCGCAGCACTGTTCTTCCCTCTCGCCCCAGTGCCCTTCTCTCCCCGGAGCACAAGCCCCACTTTTTGCTAGTTCTGAGCATCATATACTAATGATGCGAGCCCAAATGCTTGCTAACAGAATGGCAGGTCCTATGAAGCAGTGCTAGCCACAGTCAAGTTACAGTTTCTCTTTGTAAATGACTGCATAGAGAAGGGAAATTTCTGGAAAGGAAATGGAAGCAGCAATGTGAATAGCCAAACAGAGATACGGGGGTCAGACAGGGCCTAAACATTCAATATTCACATTTTGAAATACTCTTTTAATTCCACAGCTATAAAGACTAGACATTTTACAGTTTTGTAAATGTAAGTGAACTATACAATGACTTTCAGACACATATAATAGCTTTTTACAGGAGGCATAGACAATTTTCTGACTATTGCTAAGCTGTAATGAATGTAAAAAACCTCACACCGGCACACCAGAAAGGGAGGAGGAAGACAAAAGAAAACCTATTTGCTTTTAAAGGCATGTTGGCAGCTAACATAAGATAAAAATTTGGGTTTTGAAAAACAGTACATTTTACCAGGCAAAATCTAATGAGGCTGATTTTTAAACAACTAGGCACAATTACATTGATTGCAAGAGCAATTCAGGTAATTATATGTGGAAATGACCATAATTAGCCAAAAATGAGTAAGAACCTTGCAAATGTTCCTATATACAAGTGTTTCTTCATCTTTCTATGAGATGTTCTGGGCTCAGTACAAACTTCTTTCTTTAAGCCAATAAAAACGTGTGGTTAGATTAAAGACAGAGTCTGTCGTGTGTTCATAAATGATGTATCATAATCCAGACACCCAAAAGCACCAAAGTTTGGGAACAGTTCTGAATTGTAACGCATGATCATTGGGATTTTTTGCGGAAGACTGGGGGTCCACTGCTACATTAGCACTGTCCAGTGACGCATGGAACAGCACTGAGGTATGCAAATGTGGAGGGGGAGGAATCGCGCATTTTGTGGTGAAGTTCTGCCTGGCATCGTGTCAAAAAGTTAATTTCAGTGTGGTAAGAAGAACAAAGAACAATTTTAGGAAGGGTTTGATATTTTATTCATATTTAGATATTCATCCGGAGAGATGATGAGAATGTTAATTGGTTTTTCTGAAGAGACAGACGTTCTCACCAAGAAGAAAAATCATCTCAAGCCACTGGGTCTTTTTTTCTTAGTTATTCTTTTTTCTCTTTTAATCTCCTCTGTACAAAGCTAAAGAGAAGCTGAAGAAAGCAAGGCCAAATGGCAAAAAAATGAGCACAGGAACAGAAGACACTTCAACTTACGAAGGGAATTGTGGACAGCAGGGACAATAGTCAAAGCAGGTTCTATCTTTCTGGATAGAAATAAGTTGGCTAGGACCTTTCATAATTGTTTATGATCTATTATTATTGTTGTTATCATTATAGATCTCCAAAGACGAAAGTAGCTGATGGAAATTTTTGGCAATTTCAGAGATAAAACAGTGACTGTAGAAATTTTCCTGCTAAAAAGCCACATTGGGTGGTTATGAGAATCTTCTCTGTTTAAGCAAGCAGTCCTGGTGACAAAGCAGAATACTCAATATAAGAGTCTGCAGTGACTATCACTGTAAAACTCAACATACTGCTGGCAGAGTTGTGTTTTTGGCAAAATTCACCCCATTGTTGGTCAACGTAGTAAACTTTCTCTGTAAAGCTCATCCATGGCCCAGCTGGACAAGATTCATAAAATAAATACAACAGAGTAGATTAGCTTTAAAGACTGAACCAACAGGTAGCAAAACAAGGGATGACTGTGCCAAAGCCCTGTATTTCAGCTCTGACAGGCTATATCCTAGATTAATAGCAATTTTCCAATGTTCAGTGTTATTTCAGTTGGCTAGAGTACTCTTGTTTCCTGGTGGTGTTCCATCTCTGTTAACTTTTTATATCTGCCTTTGGACTACTTTTTCCACTGAGCTCTTCTGCTTAGCGTTGCTACTAAACAGGACGCATGAGCCTGGTAGATGTTTCTGGGGTAGCTGACTTTGCTAGGACCTGATGCCCAGCTCAGTCCCACCATGTCTGGCTTGACCTAGCCCTGATAGCCTGAGGAAGAAGAGCAGCCATGTCATAACTAGTGTGAAATACATCCTTTTGTTAATGATAGCTAAGGGCAAACCAGTCCTACATGAGTAGGGTGAGTAGAAACACTACCTGCTTTTGGAATCATGAGGTAAAGAAATTACAAACAAGGAGTGAAAGGGAGAAACTGTTTGCTAGCCTTCCTCCCAGGCAGGAGACTCGCTGCTTTCCCTGCCACTGCCAAACGGTTGAACAGTGGGAGTCAAAATTGAGCACTTTGCAGGGGGCTGAGGAGAAGGACATCTCTGCTTAGCCAGCCTGGTGCGGTGGGGGGTTGCAGTCATCCAGCATAAGAGGTGTCCCCCAGGAGTCAAGCTGTAGGATGACTGATTGTCTCTGGGGAGCTTTTTCTGTTCTTCAGCTCTCCTGCCCAATAGACTCCTGTTTGGTCAAGTCCATCTGTTTGATTTTCCTTTGGAGAAGTGACATGCCAGGCATTTGGGCAGGAAGAGCATTGTTTCCCTCAGAGGCTGGCTGGGAGCTCGAGTTGATGTTTCCTTCCACTCCTGAGAGAGAGCCTGGCAGAATGGTGATGTGTGTCTCTGAGCTGGAAACATTTCCAAAAATCATTATGTTTGGTGGGCGACTGGGCTTGATGGCCTCACAAGCTCAAGGCAGTCATATCCTTGTCCTGCCCTGTCCTCTCCTTTCCTTTCCTACCCTTCTTCTTATATTGTAGCTAACACTACAGTTTCTGAAGAAGCAGAAAATGCAGCATTCTTGCTAGTGAGGAATTAGTAAATTCCCCTGTGAAAGTCTTTGGCTGTGATGATCCACAGACCAGAGTAAGTTTCGGCTGCATTTGGTTCTGGCTTCTGCTGTCAGAGGAATGAGTTCAATTAAATTTTTCCACCTGGGTAGGATATAATACCTGATGAGAGTTGTCTGTTTATGGATACTACTTAAATGTATAGTAAGCTGGAGTATAGCATTCTGATTTAAGTTAAAAAAATAATAATTTCAAAGAAAATGCTTAGTTTGCCATTTCAAGGAGTGAGTGGATCAGTTTCATCTGGTTCATGACTGTGTGACTCCATCGAAGAGTTATTATTGTATGTACCAACAAAGGGGCTGGCTTCAAGGCTATGATTACTTTTGGCCCATATTCTCTATTCTTACTTTGCAAATGAAGTGAGTCTGCTTGTAAAGTAAACACCCATAATGCTCCATGAAAGACTTGGGAAGCAACAATGCCTGCCTGAAATGCGCACCCATGTAGCTCAGTTTCATATGTAGGTGTCAATGGCTGTTTTATGGGCTGCTTGGGATACATTAGATGTATATTATATCCTCTTTTGTTAAAGTGCCACTGAGTCTGGACCAGCTGTTTAAAGCTCAGCCCCAGCCATAGTCTACAGTGATCATTCGCATCGCTTGTTTTGGCAAACTTTCATAACCTGGAGAGGTTCAACTGCAGTAGTTTCAGTAGTGTAAAATTAATTACTTTTGTATATTCCTGTGCTGTAAGCACTGGGTGCAGCTACTGTGCTGTAATATTAGATTAAACTGAGTACATTATTAGCTTTATCAATGATTCATTACAATCTTAATGCCAACCGAAAGGACACAGAGTACCCATTTACCAGTGTGCCTCTAGCAAACACCACCACACACAGAGGTGCTTTTTTTGGAAGTGCCTTTATCAAGAAATACAAAGTAGTAGAAATTTCCTGAGTTGAGTACATGTTTTTTAAGTAGATTATATCAGAAATAGGACAAAACCCCCTGTGTTTATCTTCAGACTTAAGGCAAGGTGCTCAAGATGGGACTCTGAGCCATATGTTCCAGATTAATACGAAATTTGTGTGACAGCAGACAACTGCAGACTGAGAGCTAGACTATTTGTAGCACTGATTGACAATTGTGCTCATGTAAGTCTGGAGCAACTGAATGCAGCTGTGAAATAGGGTTGAATGAAAAAGAAGAGATTTGCAAAGACTCGCAGAAGCGTGTGTCATGTGAGCGATTGCCTCCTGTCAGCCCTCCCTTCCTTGTCTTTCCCCCACGTTTTGGAAAGTGCTGTCTCCTTGCTTCATAGGTCCATCAGTTTCCTCCACTGAAAAGTCATTTCTCTTTCACTCATCCCTCCATAGCAATCCCTGAAGGAAGGGTGGGCACTTTAAGTGCTATTAATACGTAGAGAAGTGCTAATAACAGAATAAAGACAACAGGGTAATTTGTCTCTTCCCTTTTGGGTCAGAATGAGAAGGGGTATTTTGAAGAGCAGAATTTAGCTGGTACAGATGCAATACACAATTTGAAGACTTCCCAGTCTTTTTGAAAGCTGAGGCATTGGCCTGAGATACGCACACTTGTCAACAACTGTGTATTCACCCCTCTGGGCTTGAATCAGCCCAGTTTGTAACTGGTATAACCACTGATTTCAGTTAAATTAGTCTTTATTTGCACTGGTGAGTATGAAGAAAGGCAGGTTTGCTAAGTACAGCAGATCACACAAAACCAGTCTTTTTCTTCAAGGGAGGCATTAGTCACCACTGCAGGCACTTTGATTTGTTAGTCTGTACACAGCAAAAGAAGGCTTTTGAGAAAGCAAAAGAGTGTTTGTGTGGGTTTCCTGGGACGTTCAGTGCTCTTGTAAACCCTCGTGTTGGCTTTGGTAAGGTTGATTAAAATAGATAATTGTTCACTTCAAAAAGGAATCAACGAAACTCCAGAAACAAACTACACTGGAGATTAGAAGCAAAGGCTGCTGTGTGTGAGACTGACAAAGAAACACATGTCCTAAGAATAGCCCACAGGTGTTTACAAGGCATCTCTATTAGGACCTGAAGGATGGGAGTAGAGTATGTATCTCAATACGCACGTATGATAAATATTACTCACTGGTAATCACTTGAATGTGCCTCACAGAGCTCACAGTCCTTCCGAGAAAATAAATAGTTATTAATGATAACAATTACATTACTGGGGTCTTTGGAGCCCCTCTGGGGTCCTCTGACCCAGAATGAGGAGATTCAGTAAACCACGAGTTAGAAAACTACACTTCCTGTGATTGTGTTTCATTTCACTCTAGATGAATCTGTATTTCCACTGGAAAACATTTAGGGTTTAGTGACTCAAAAATAACTGAAAACTACTGAGTACCGCTTTTGCCATTTGCAGATGAGAGTAAATGATAAATTAGAAATCTAAATTATCAGAGTTATATATTTAGCCCCAAAGAACAGAATCACAGAGTAGTTGAGGTTGGAAGGGGCTTCTAGAGATCATCTGGTGCAACCTGCTCAAACAGGGCCACTTAAAGACAGCTATCCAGGACTGTGTTCAGCCAGCTTTTGAATGTCTCCAAGGATGGAGACTCTACAACTTCCTTGGGCAGCATGCACCAGTGCTTGTTCACCCTCACAGTGGAAAAGCATTTCCTTGTGTTAAAACTCACACATTAAGTTTAAGTTTTCATGTGATGCACACACAAATCATTTTGGAAACTAAAAAATCAGGGTTTGCTCTCTCTCCTTCAAACCTGAGTGAGCAAAATGGACAATTTCTACAAAAAGACAAGTAAATAGAAGAAATTTAGAAATCGTTTCCCATTGAAATGCTTCTTCAAAACACTTTCAGCCAAACCTAATTATAAATGTAATTTCTTAGACACTTTCAGAAAATTTGCCTGTTCCTTTCACATACATTTTTGCAGTATCACTGCCCTTCACCTTATGCAGGGAACATCTCCCTGTAAATCTGGAAAGCCGTGTCTTTGATATGCCTCTTGCAGCTCACTGATGCTATGATGCCAGCAGGAAAACAGGCCACTGTATGTTAGTAAGGCTATGAGGCAGCTGTGGAAAGACAGTGCTTCAGTAAATACTCAAGACATATATATATAAAATTATATATATATAATTCTGCAGATACCTATGCATATACATATGTAACATATATGTATATATACATGCATTTTTGTGTATGTACATGTGCATATATATACACATACACAATAATATGTATTTAAGCTTATCTTATTTCCCCTTCATCCTCTTCCTTCTATACTAGTCTCTTCCCATTGTAAACTTGATGGATCAGATGCTGTGCCTGTGCTGGTACATCTTACCTTAAGGGGGAAATTAGGGTATTCCTGTAGTATAAATAATAATTTATAACCCAAACCCCAAAATCTCTGTTCAAAGAACACTAAGGCTGCAGAGTTAAGCAGTCAAAGATAGGAAAGACCAGGAACAGGGAGATCTCTGCCACTTCAATTCAGTCTCCTCTGCATACTGCTGATTACCTACCTGATCACATATATTCTGCTTTTGCCTTTTTCATTGCCTCATTCAGTGGATAAAATGTGCAGTACTAACTTGCTGAGCAATGAGGCAAGATTGGTTTTCCCCGGCTGTTCCACAAGTGAATTTACTGCATGCTGTTCAAACCCCGCTTCTGAGGAGAAATTGTTTTCTCATTTCTTTATTATCGTTGGTGCTCATCTCTATCACCTTGGAGTGCCTCATGAGTTTCTATTCACAACATCCTGTCTTCGATGGGAATGATATTCATCGCTGATGGCAAACAAAGCTAGCTTAAGGTAAGGTAGGTTTGATTTGGTAAAACTGAGATAGATTAAGGTAAAAAATAAAAAAACTTGGGGGGCACAGTTTGAGATATACCTTATTTTTCACAGTATCCATCACCAAATAATACTTATCATTTCAAAGCTCAGCTCCTAAAGACTTTAGTTTGGTGCTCATCCCTTCTGAAAAATGAGCCCAGGGAGCACCAAGACAGACCCTTAACTCCAGATCACAGGCCCAAGCCACAGAGCCATGGGAACCCAGGCATGTGCCTTGCGGTTATGTTCAAGACACCCAAAAAGTAGAAGGGGGCTCTCCAAGCTCTCCCCATCCTGTGGTGAGAAACTTTGATTCTGTGCTGCCCTGGGTCAGCACACATCATGGGATCCACAAATGGAGTTTTGGAATGAATTAAATATGAAAATGAATAATGAACCTGTGCAGTGCTCCTGGGGAGACCTAGTTTGAGACCACATTTAATTTCATGCTCCTCTTAAATATTACATTGTTGTTGCACTGCAGAAAGCTAAAGCAAAAATGCTGGGCTACATCCTGGGAGCGGAGGCAGAGGTTTTAGCAGCAGTCAGGGAGGATCAGAGCCACCAGAGCTTGGGAAGGTAGCAGGGACACTGTGAGCAGTGAAACGGGTGAGCTGTCTGGATACTTCATGAAAGTCATCCCCTTGACACCATTCCTGGTGTTCAGGTCAGACTTGTCGTGACTAAGTTTCAAAGTCAATCTTGGGTATATTTCTGTGGGGCTGCCATTTCCCATAAAGATTCTTTAGTTTTTCACAGGCTCTGACATATTCACATCTGTTCGCACTCACTTTGGGCTCGGAAACATTTCTCCAGAGCAGGAGCAAGTCGGGTAAATTTTTCTATAAGAGGTGGATTTCTCAAGCACATTTTGTTAGCACTGCAGAAGAAATGTGGTCTGTGAGAAATTTGTCTCCTTTCAAGCCTTTGGGCTGCTTTTATTTTCACAGGCTCTTTGGCTCTGCTGTCTGCTCCCTGTGAGCTGTTCCTCGCTCAGCTGGTACAGCCACCCTTTGTGCGTGACTGCAAGAGCCTCTGCAGCTCTTGTGACCTTTGCATTCATGCCTACGCACAGAGCAGTCCCCAAGCTGCCGCGTGCTGCCGCAGCTCCAGCCTTTAAGGACTACCTGAGGTGCAGCACCAGCTGAAGAACATCACCGAGGCTGGTTTTGGACAGTCCCCACAACCACCCCATAAGTGTTTCCTTCTTGTAATTCATAGAAAAGATATGAGTTGTGTCTGGATGGTGCCCCATGCCTTCACCTTTCGGGTACCCATCAGTCCCATATGACAGTACAAGCACAGACAGGAAGTACGGAGGCTTCCATGTCACAGGTCTTGCTTTCTTCTCACTTCTTTTGGATCACCTGCGAGCCATGGAGCTGACACTGCAGCTGAATGCTCTGCAGGTAACAAGGAAGGCAGAAGTCTGAAAGTGCAGAAGATTGGTGGGGAAGGAGCATGCAGTGTGAGTGGCCAGAGATGTGAGGGACGGAGATGCTCAGGTGTGTAGCAGAGAGATGAGGGAGAGCAGAGTCCCTGGCATGGGGCAGGCTGTGAAGGATGTGAAGGGGGTCCACTGTAGGAAACTGGCAATTTTAGGAGGGGTTAAAGGGGAGGCCAGTATGAAAGGCCTGGCTGCAGGAGCAACAAGGTGTACAGCCTTCTTCCCTTACGTAGCTTAAGGCTTAAGGCTAGGGAGCAAGACTGCCAGAGCATTCAAAGACTTTTTAGGGACACACAAAAACCCAGGGGCTCTGACAAGTGGGTGTATAGTGAATATCCAACTCCCGCACACATGGAGGGGCTGAGCAGCCTAGCCACCGTGTGATGTGTGGTGTCACAGGGCTGGGGTGCAAGGGGAAGGTGAGTATATACCTTCTTGTCCTGTCTGAAAATTCATACTGGGAATTAAGACACAATGCTTGTGGCAGCAAGGGGCTCAGCTTGAGGAACCCAGGAGCTCTTTCTAGCCCTTTTTTTCTAGCTGTGGCATATATATATTGCTGTCTGACACCTCATATGGATGCATTAGGTTCATACAGCAAACATAGCATCCCTGCCAAGCCCAGAAGTGGGGCTGACCTCTACATATGCCCTTTCTGTGTGTTTTGCTAAAGCAGAGGTGTGGAGGGAGGTACACAGTTTTCCTATGTACTTCTTCACCTTTCTGATGCCTGTACACTGGATCAGAGTCTGCACTGGAGCTAGTTCTCCTACTGACCATCAGCAAAATTCCTACTGGCTTTATGAAGAGCAGAGGTGATCTGAGGAATTTGTGAAATTCTGATTTGAGGTAAGAGAAGCCTGTGTACCACTAAACGTGCAAATTAAAACATATTCAAGGAAACAATAGAAGGGAAGCAGCTGCCTTGGAACTGGGCTTTTTTCTATGCTTACATAGAGGCAGGGCCCTTCATTTTGTTTATCAATGGATAAGAGAAAAAAACCCTTTGTAATGGAGTTACCAGACTCCACAGCCACTGCAGTAAATCATTGCACCATTTTTCCCTACCACATCTGCTAAGGAATTGGAACTCTGTTACCTGGGCTTCGGGAACAAGCCAGAAGCATGGCATTTAGGCACCTGCCTCTCCATTTGGTGTGTGTTATAAGTCAATGGTATGGACCACTGTGAATTAATTGCTCTTCCCTTTTATGTACTTCAGCTAGCTAAAGTACATAAAAGGGAAGTACATAAAAGGGAAGTAGCTACATTGAGACACTTCTAAATATCCCAACAACTCCAGTATTGTTTGCTGACACTTTCTAAATTCTTTGCTTGTCATTTGGTTGTCTTGACAGCATCAAATACCCTTTTCCACTTGGAGTCAGAGGCTTTGGTTAAGGGCCTGTACAGGTGTTGTGGAAATAATCCAGGGCAATTGGAGTAGCATCTAAAAGCCATACTGTTTATTCTTCTGCACACACGGGCTGCTTATCACTACCACCTGGAAAATTCCACACATGCAGCTGCCCCAGAATGGATGGGGCTTTGTGACATTGCAAGAGAAATGTTTTTTTCACCTTACTCACTGGCAGTATGTCTCCAGTAGGCAAAAGGATGTTTGGTTTAGAGTAGGAAGGCAGAAAGATAAGAGTGCGCTTTAAATTAAAATGGAATCTTTGTTGGCATAAAAGATTAACCCAAACTTCTGCTGTTGGTGGCCAAAAATCTGCTTTCTTGCCATGACCCCAGCTCCCATCATCAGCTTATGCTTGCCTGGACTTCTGTTGTGTGTAGGTTACAGCTGCATGCGTTTGTGCCAAGGCTGTGTGTCAGTACAACTCAGTGTATTGACAGCTTACACAGAAACACCCTCTCACGGGTGCAAAGCACTTGCTTTCTCTGCTGCTTATTCCTCAGCCCAGCCAAGGCAGTGGCCTTGGGACACAGAAGAAGAGGAGGGTGTTGGTGCAGCTGGGAAAGGAAAGGCAGAGCACACCGAGCGAGTGCCCAGAGCTGGGCGTACCTGTGGACAGCCACGGTACCTGAAGGGCCCAAAAGGTGTCCCAGGCTGAGCTGCCAGGTCTGCCCTCTCCAGCTCTTCCACAATAACAAACTGGAACCCAAGGCAATAAATGAGGCTGAGGCTGGGGTCAAGCGGCCTGTTCTGTGCCTGAAGCATCCTGTGGGGCCACTGTCTCAGCAGCAGCATAAGCAAGAAATCATGAGCCAGGAAAGCAAGAGCTCTTTGCTGTGTCTTGCTTTCTTCTGAGATACAGGTGATGTGCTCTTCACCCCTACTGCACTCAGAAGGGCTGAGTAACGTGTTCTTCACCTCTTGGTTCTGCTGAGAGGTGCTTTGGGATGGCTGAAATGGCATTGTAAAACCTGTCCTGCCTTTCATCTACTCTCTTTGATAGGGCAACTCGTTACTCTCTGCCCAGTCATTCCCTTCTTCCTCCACCTCCGCCTCCAGCCTTTTCTGTGTAGGGTTGGGAACAGCTGTAATCTGAGTGACAGGAGCCATATGTCCATGAGAAACCAGTTTCTCATTGTTTGATCAATGAAAAACTGAACATGAGCTGCAGTGTGCACTCGCAGCCCAGAAAGCCGACTGTGTCCCGAGCTGCATCAAAAGAAGCATGACTAGCAGGTCAGAGGAGGTGATCCTGCCCCTCTACTCTGCTCTCATGAGAACCCACTTGGAGTATTGTGTCCAGTTCTGGTGTACTCAACATAAAAAGGACATGGAGCTGTTGGAGCAAGTCCAGAGGAGGGCCATGAGGATGATAAGAGGCTGGAGCACCTCCCGTATGAAGACAGGCTGAGAAAGTTGGGGCTGTTCAGCCTGGAGAAGAGAAGGCTGCGCGGAGACCTTATAGCAGCCTTTCAGTATCTGAAAGGGGCCTATAAGGATGCTGGAGGGTACTCTTCGTTAGGGACTGTAGTAATAGGACAAGGGGTAATGGGTTTAAACTTTAACAGGGAAGTTTAGATTAGATATAAGGAAGAAGTGCTTTACTGTGAGGGTGGTGAGGCACTGGAATAGGTTGCCCAAGGAAGTGGTAAATGCTCCATCCCTGGCAGTGTTCAAGGCCAGGTTGGACAGAGCCTTGGGACACGTGGTTCAGTGTGAGGTGTCCCTGCCCATGGCAGGGGGTTGGAACTAGATGATCTTCAGGTCCTTTCCAACCCAAACCATTCTATGATTCTATGAGTCTATGATTCCTAGGTGATCTGGAGCATCTGTGCCACAGCAGCTGATGCTAATAATAAACAGGAAAGCTGTGGCTCTTTCATTTATCTTTGTAATCCTGCAAATGGTGTGTGTGGATTCCCTCTCCCCGCTATATCCCTGGTCTGCCACACAACCACAGTGTTACAGAGCTAAACTCTTTAAGGACACATGCCACCATCGCTCAGAGATGGTTCAGCTAGATAGATGTCTAGGCTGAAAATCAGTATACTGGGGAATGCATTACAACACATTAATGCAATAAAATCACAAGTGTCTCTGGAAGTTATCCTAAACCATTCAGATGTCATAAGAGGGTGACTTTCTCAGAGATATTCCAAGCCCTCCCATAATGACTGGTGTGCTCGTAGTGAAGTTTCGTGCAGCAGCACCCAGATTTGACTTTTACTGTGCAGTGTAGACCTCTGTGCCCTCTTTTGGCTCTGCTGCTTCCTTTAACATAGTCTTCATTGTGCAACTGCTTTAGCATGTCTCCTATGAACTACCACATCAATATTATCTTCCTTATTAATCATATCTGACATTCAATTGGCATGTTTTGACAACCTTATCAGTAAGATTTGTGTCCTCATGTGACCTCAGCCTGTCAGGGATGGGAGGACAGGGAGTCCTTGAAGAAGCCTCAGCCCTAATGATAAATACTGAACAGAAGAGACATCTTTCTTTATGATCTCTTGCCATGTTCTGTAAGAAATAATGGGGCAGCCTATTACTAGGCTGAGTGCCTGGGCTGAATGCCTCAGGATCCCTTGCCTACAGCCAGAACACACACACAGTACTACACCACGTAGTACTTAATCATCTGGTTTAGTGCAAGGAATTCCATCCCTGTTCTTTCCCAGCTCTCTGTCCATTCTGCTGGTAGTATTGAGTCAGCGCCTGCCATCACTTTATGAACTCCAGAGCATTAAGTCCTCTGAAGCTGCCCTGCCATTGCTCCTGTCAGGTCTCACCAGTAAACACAGGATTGGTCTGCTACCTTAGCTTTCTAAAGGGATCCACAACAACACTGGATTTCTGCTGTTAACAAAGCAGAACACCCGGTCTCAAAGTATTTAGCCACTGTGTAGTTTCCACAAATGCTTTTCTTTTCCATTCCAGAAGAATTACTGAGGAAGGCCTTCAGGATTTAGCCCATGAATTGTGATTCTCATAGCACGCATAGATCCTGAAATGATTTGAACTAAAATCATGCCAGGGAGGTCTTCTCCTGCGTCTGTTCTGGTGGGGCAAGAGTCTTAATGTCTGTAGCTCTCATATAATTGCATCTTGCTGCACAGGAAGCAATTATGGATGAGGCCTGAGCTGCCTGGCTTCATGGCTGCCTTCCTGGGTCTCGTTAAGCATCTGGGGACAATTGGATGGATGGAATGTGCTAACAAACATATTCCCCTACACCAGGCTTGTCCTACTGCTTACATCAATCACATGCTGGAGCCAGGGCAAATCAGGTGAGACACGTAAAGGTCTCAGTGGGGGATTGTCTCCAAGCAGCAAATGCTGAGATGCATGTGTACTTCATCCTGCACAGAAGAATGTGGGGAGGGAGGTCTGGAATATAAGGAGTTTTCTTACAGCCATTCTGTGAAAGGCTGCCTTGCAAGGGAAGCTCCTGGAAAGAGGAGGCTATGTCTCCCTACATTTTCCTAAATCACCGTAAGATGCTAGAGAAGATGCAAGACCAGACAAAATTGTCCGGGTGTCCTGGAAAGGAGAAGCCAGTTCAACCAGCTGCAATGTGGTATAGACTACAAACATAGCCCATGTACGTGAGCTTGGTTTTGGTCTGGGGCATGCTGTATCCTCTTTTCTCAAGCCCATTGCCAATATGCTAGGCTGTTGATGAGGGTTATACAAATCTCACAGAGGGTGTCTGTACCAAGAAGGTTATCCATTACCTAGTACTGGGCTGTCCTGGAAGAGGTTCCCATTGTTTTTTCCCTCCCTCTGATGACACATTTTCTAGACCACAAAGCTGCTTTGATCTGGACAACATGAAGATTCATGCTGAGCTGTGGGCTTTCCCTTCAAAACTCTTGGCAGTTATGCACACTGGCAGCTGTGCCTCCCCTGGAGGCCATGGCTCAGAGGTCTTTCATATAGCTCTGGACCTTTTTTCTTCCCCTGACCTTCATCCACAGAGGTTTTGCTTGTCCTTGAGTCTTGGCTGCCTTAAGCAGCTGCAACTAGTATCATACTTGAGTCCAAACCTTCCATATGTACAGGAACTTGACCTGATGAGAGCCTCACACTGCTGACTCCTTCCTCACATTCCTCCTCTGCAGCCCAGTCAGC
>NW_009915253.1:41572-51415 GCF_000696875.1 Nestor notabilis | reverse complement strand
TTGCAATGTGTCATTCCTGTTTCATGACCTGCATGCAAAAGACACAACTGGACAGACCTATCCATGATTCTCTGAAAAGCTGCCTCTGACTTAGGGTTTAGAACAGGAGAAAGACTAGTTTGGTCTTGAGTGGTGCTACTGTGTGTGTCAGACAAGTAACACTTGAAGATCTGCTTATTTAAATGGAGAATTTGGCTACATCTGACCGGGGTTTAGACATGTTGCTGACTGAAGGGCTGCTGCTTTGGGTTTTGATTCCAGTTTCTGGAGCAGATGGTGTACTGGAGTCTGTGTGCTAGCTTTCTGCCTGTTTCTGGCTGCAACTGGATGTGGTCCTGGAATATCCTTTTGATAATAACCATGAGACACCAGCAGAGCCAAACCACTCTGCCTGGCTGCCTGTCTAGGAAGGCTCTCCCTGCTGTCCAGCAAGGACTTTGGAACTACTGTTTAAAGACAGCAGAAAAAAATTTGTTCCAGGCTGCCACCAGGACAGCCAGCATGGGTTTCAGGCACAGAAAATGCAGCTTTTCATGGTTTTGTTCTTGACCTCACTGAAAAAGAGGAAAAGTGTTCAGTTGCCCCATGCTCTGCAGAAGTGTAATTGGTGGTGTCCATCCATTTCCCCAAGGGCACTCATCCATGTAAAAGCTGCCACCAGCCACCTCCATAACTAGGCTACGTGACAGCATTCCTGGCTCCCGATGGCAGGAGGCTGCCAGAGCAGCACAGGGTGTGGTGTGCCCCTAAAAGAGGCAGTGAGGCACACACTCACAGAGACCTCTGTGCCTATTAGAGGTCTCTGAGCCAGGCAGCAGCTCCCTGCCTGGGCTGCTGGCCAAGAAACTTGCCTGCCCCCTTACCTTTATGATCAGCCGCCAAGTGTCAATCAAAGGACACTGCTAGCAAGAACTTCAGCTCACTCTGAGAGCATGTA
Organism: Nestor notabilis; assembly: GCF_000696875.1. Taxonomy (NCBI): domain Eukaryota; kingdom Metazoa; phylum Chordata; class Aves; order Psittaciformes; family Psittacidae; genus Nestor; species Nestor notabilis. The sequence goes on along the minus strand of NW_009915253.1, from coordinate 50,478 downwards.
GTCACTTCATGTGATGCTAATCCTGCAGGACTTTCCAGCTGTGCCCCTCTCTTCGCTTGCTTTTTGCTGCAGCACTGTATAGAGGCAAAGATCCTGTTCTTTCTCCCATCCTCCATTCAGTCCTGCTCACACTCCCAAACATGCCTCCTCCTTCCCTTTTGCCTGATTTCTAAAGGGTTCCAGTTTCTCCAAGCTCAGTTGATTTCCTACCTCCTCCTTCTCTGCCTTTCTGGGCCATGTTCGGCAACAAGTGTGAGCTATGCAAAACGCTTATCTCCCATCAGGTGTAACAGACATTACCATCACTCCTGCCCAGCTCCACTGCTAGTAATAAGGGTGTAAATAATGCATGAGCTGATGCTAGATGAGGATCAAATATGTGCAGCTGTGAGTTATTACATGGTACTGTGCTTTAAGGTTGGTGAAAAGAGCCACTTTATAGCTACTTAGGATTTTTGTATTCTCTTCCCAGGAGCTTTCATCTGAATGTGCTCACAAGATAACATCTTAATCAGTCACAGTCCTTCATTTCAGTTTTTGCTTGGCTCGTGGTTAAACAGCTGAGGTCTTCCTGGACCAGAGTCACAGCAAAGCCAGTGGGAGGTGGGTGGTAATGGCTGTGGAGAATTTTTCACTGCAGGAGGACAAGCAGAAAGGTAAAATGGGAGAATTGTTCCCATCGTCTTCTCTTTCCCCTCGCTCAGAAGTGCCCTGAATAATACACCCTACACCATCCCTATTTTGAGGCCTATGGATACCTCCCATCTTTGACTGCAGGATGGAGATCATTCACCCTGGGCAGGATGTTAGCACTGGGGAAACGAAGCAACCATTTATCTCTCCAGAACATTTTGACTGTGCTTCATTTTCAAGTTTTCATCTTCTGTGAAATGACAGGCAAATCAGGCACAACACAAAGCAAATCATCTCCAAAGCTATCAAACTTGTCACTTTTGGACACTTTTGTGTTCAGCTATTACAAGTATGCTTTTCTAAATCTTTTCCTGTCTTTGTTGATGTCATTGCTTGTTCACTGAGACATCAAAAGGCTTGTGATGCTCCTATTTTCCCCTGTGCAAAAGGCACCTGTGCCTCTTGCTGCCACATGCTGATCAGTTTCCAGAACACTTGACACACACAGGTCAAATGATTTCTCTTCTGCTTCTGAGTTTGTGCATCATGAACCAGCTTACACATGTGAGTGTTCTTTCCACGGCCCAGGGCAGGCAGGCAGCATGGCAAGGCAGCATGGCCAAAAAACAGTGAGCTAGGGTCAGGAAGGCTTTGCTTTGCAAATCATCTCACAAGGGATGACTTGACCCCAAGGCAGGCATGTGCTTAGATGGAGGGGCACTATCATGAAATTTCCACCCTCCCCAGATGGGAAACTGCTGCCAGCCAGAGTGAATGTCAGAGGATCAAAGACAGTGGAGATGCCATGTTCTCAGGATGTTTTAATGTTATACAGAATGTTTTAAGGTTATTAATAAGGTCTTTTGGGAGCAGAGGAGGCTGGAAGGCCTGTCATTCTAGCTGGTCCTCATTCTCCCCAGAACTGGGATGACGTATATGGGACAAAGCAGGGTTCTTTCTTCAGAATGTTTCTCATGTGGGAGCAGAGGGCAAGGTTGGGACTTCCCAGGGGCAAGGACCTAGGCCTTAAACTGTGGGGAGAAGCTTGGGCACAGCACTTCATTCATGGCCTATCATAATGTGCTGGGGTCTTGGTGAAGGCATATCGTGCAGTGATGTGGGGAAAGACTATTGCAATGCACAACATTAAGCTGAGGAGGTTCAGCATTTAATTGAGTTTTTTGAGTTATGTCACTTTGCAGTTTCTAACAATTTTTCATCTCATCTTCTTGTACATGGCATATGATTTCTGTCCCCAGCTAAGCTGTTGCTTTGTTCCTAGCGATAGCTCCAGCATGTTGTTCTCTCAAGAACCGTAGCTAAATCAAGTGTCTTAAGTTAACTTCCCTTGGGGGGACAGAGTCATTGGTACTCACGTTATGCTGTTGTTTGCTGGAGGACCAAGTGCAGGCTAACACAAGGCACCAACTCGGGACACAGGAAGGACAATCTCCATGATGGAGGGCAGACGGGAAGCAGCCCAGCAGTGTTTCTCCCCCCAGACATGGACATTGCCATTTGCCAGTGTGAGAGCAGGGGTGGGCAGAAGGGACCTGTGTGTCTCTCATGGTGACTCTGCAAAGGAATGTGCATTTTCTTTAGCTTTGCCAAGAGGAGAGGCCTCTGGCCTGGCCATCTGCATCCAGGCTTCCTCTCGGCACTGTGGAGGGCACTGCCTGGGGGAAGTCAAGACCAAGAAAAGAAAAACAGTTGGAAGGATTGTGACTTGTCAGTGCCCAGAGCCTAGGCAGGAGAGAGGACACCAGCAAGCAGTGCTCTGCAGCGACTCGGGGAGGTGAAATGAGAAGCCCCACATTGTGGGGAGCATGGACATTCCCATCTCTTTGTGGCTCAGAGAGAGCACACAAGAGCAGGAGAGAGATTTCAGAAAGACCTGGAAACTGCAGGGAGTGCTGCTGGTGCTGGCCATTTGTTTGGCTCATCTTCCTCTGTAACACCCCGTTACACCATCTCAGCAGCGAGAGGCCTGGATCCTGTTTGTCTGGGGTCATTAAAAATCCCTTTGTAACTTTGCTGAGAGAAAATGGTCAACCCAGCACCCTGCAGTTATGTTGCATTTAGTGGCATACTTCTTTTGGCTGTTGGATTTTCAGTGGTGTTTAAAACTGTTACACATCCAGCACTTCCACAGCTTCCTGGCTGATGCACACCAGATTATTACATTGGGAATATCTGGAAATCCTGCTGGGATCCTTCCTAGATTTCCTCTGCTCCATGGTGCTGCAGTAAGCATTCCCAGCCGCACCCACAGACAGAGTCACATCCCTCTCCCATTTGCTGACATATGGAATGAATAGCTAACAGCTTTATTGACATTTCTATACAGGGTGCAACTGTCATAACAAAAAGATACCCAGGCATCCAATTTAGCTGCAAATGTACCTCTGTCACACGGCCCCTAGACCTGCAATTCTGAAACACACTGCCATAACAAATACCAGATTTTTCCAGTATGGATACTAAGAAGTTCAAGTATTCCCACACACTGCCATCCTTTTTGAATCTTTCTTTTCTTCTATAGCATATTTTGAGTCTGAAGCAATACAGCAAATCCGCAGTAAAGCACCTGGATGACTTCTACATCAATGCTCAAGACAACAGTGTCACAACTTGGGAATAAGGGAGGGGAGCTCAAGAAGAACAGGCTTTTAATTTCATTTAACGATGTCTACTAATAGTTGCAATGTCAGAAGATGAAGCGACATCATCTACATCTGGAGAAAAGGAAATAGTTGTAGTTCCATTTTCAGATGCTAAAGCTTATGAAGTGACAAATGGTGTTTATCCTATCTGGAAAAAATGTTATTCTTAATTGTAATACCGTCACTGCTGCCAGCTCTCACAGCTTCAGTGTGTGGCTCATGACAAATGGTGTCTTTTCAAGCCCTGTTGTAAGTATATAAGAATCTCAACAATGCTTGTTTTTTAAGCTTGAAAGTATATTCCAGAGCTGAACCTGAAGGCTGAAAAAGAGGAAGACAGAGAATTCACTATATATTGACTTCTAAAAATCTCATCATTTTTAAGAAAGTGTGATTATTTTGTCTTAATTTTTAGTTTTCCAAGCTACCGCAGGTCAGGAATGCACAATATACGCATACATACACGTCATTTTATTTGCTGCTGCCATGTCTCTCTGCAGAGAATATCCTTTGGTTTTGCATTTATCATGTTTATACTTGCAAGCCTTGTAGTTTTACATACCTATTGGATCTTTACATGTGTAGAAGGTGCAGGAATATGTAATTATACTTCTGTTTATTTACCTGGTTACATTTCCTGGACTAGTCTGGGAAGGTGCACGCCATAATACCCTGAAGAGTATTCATACCATAGGATCATGACGATAAACTTTCTGGGAGACATCTAAGAATGTGGTTTAAAAACCCAAAAAGAACCTGAAAAAAACCCCAGCTCATCAGACACTAGATTTTCACATGAAGATACAGAGAAACTGAAAATGAAGAAGCTTTCAGATGTTTTTCTGCTGTTGAAGATTAGTGGGAACATGCAGGTAAGTCAGATGCTTAGACTGAGGCAGTTGGTGCACATATTTTAGCATATATATTTTTATTGGATGTCAGAGAGCATTAAAAAGTGGAACTGCCCATCTCATAGTTTCCTGGAAGTGCTGGGCACTCATTCATGTGCAGAACAGCACTGTGCAGAGACAGTGCTGTTGTAGGATGCAGGAATGTCTGGCTGTGGAGTTTTGACTTGATCCTGTCTGAACAAGCATTTTAATGCTTAGCCACAGAAAGAAGTTGTCAAGACGATGGTTTCACACACTGAAATTAGAATATTTCTTGTAAATATTAGCCTAACTTTGTTCCTTTGAACATGGAGAAGCCTTGCCACAGGAGAATGCAGAGTTTATGGTCATGCTGGCACTCTTCCTGTGACAAACAGAAAGAGCAGCAAAAGCAACAAACCCAGGAAGATAAAGCTAGGCAGAAAGGAGGGGAGCTACGGGAGCAGCTGGGGAAGCAGGACAGAGGACACGCTCTGTTTCAGTCACTTCAGCCCCTGCTAGCTGCTCCTTCAGAGAAGGGACAGGTATCTGTAGGCGCTGAGGTTTGCCTGTGGACACTTTTGTGGGAGTATAACCTGTGGGATGCTTTTGGCAGGTTGGCTGGATTTTGCCCTTTGTTTTCTTCCTGCCAGGCTGGGAGCCCATTCTACCACTGTGCTGGATGCCCTCAGCTCTTTCTGCCACTGGCTGTAGCTGAGGGTGTTCTGTTATTGGTCAGAAGTTCAGTAGTGCATCTTTGGACCGAAAGAAATAGCTCCATTACTATGGCTCCAAGCTGAGGCTTTTGATGGTCCCCCTCTTGGAAGGTTGCTGCTGAGATGGCGCTCATTTCCATCTATGATGAGCTTTGAGATCCTTGCTTGGACCATGCTGTGGAAGCATGACATTTGGTAGATAACAGTGCCCTGAATGGAAAATTCAGGAGGATCCTGGCTAGAGGAAGCTTTTGGAGTCACTTGTAAGGAATACCTCAAACATGCTGCCTAGTGCTCAGCAGCAGGGAGTGTGGAGTGAGCACTCAGCTGCTCAGCCCCATGCACTGTCACGCTGCTAGGGCAGGTTTTAATTTGTGCTATCCCTCACCTTCTGGGGTCAAAAGGAGCTGAATTATTGAGCAAACAGATGATTTAAACTGCCTGATCTCACCCTGCTCATTCTGATGGAAGGACATTTGGGAGCAGGCTCAGCATGTTGAAGGGACAGCAGTCCCCTTCAGAGATGAGCAGTGGAACTATTGGTTTGAAGACAGCAGGGTAACACATGTCCTTCTAGAAACAATCACAGGATATGTAGAGTATGGGGCAGCTAGTTTCCTTCTGGGCCTTCAAGCAAAGGCTTGGTGGTGGCTGTATTTACCAGGCAGCCGTCTACTATGAACTAGACAACATTAGTTTTACAAAGACCATGGAGCTACTGTCAAAACATGAGGGTGCTGGGACACTGCTGATCTGTGGGATTCATGAAGTACACACCCTTCGTGGCACTGTACTTCATGACCCCAGAGGGCCCATCCATACCTAGAGCAATTCATAGAAATCAATAGACTCCGTTTGGATTTACACCAGAATAGGACAGCAGAAGCCCCCGAGAAGTTCATGTCCCCAGAAGAGCCACATACTTTAGTACAAAGCACACCACCCACCCTTTTCTCTGGCCTCTGTCTTGAGGATGACTCACGCAGACTTCTGCTTGCAGCTCCCTTCGATCATTCCAGTGAGTCTGCTGTGATTCAGCCGCTCTCATTTTGAACTCCCTCGGAGCATTCAGTCAATTCCAGTTTACCAAGGTTGGAAACTAGTGAAAACAACATGATACAGTTTCCAGAGATGCTTGATACCCTTGATGCTCAGCCACCTTTCTCTGCTGAATTGTCATGCAGCTTCTCTGCAGGAGCATGATTAACTCCCACACTCAGTGGGACAGCAGATGTGGGGATGTTTGCCACCATTTTCAGTGAATAATTCACATTCCAACCAAGTGCTTTTTGCCACATGTTATGAAGAAAATACAACATGCTACACACACATAGAAGTATTTGGGAATATTGTTTTAATGGGCCAGATGGTATAAGGCTCTCACTGGTGGCTTTGAGAGTCATGGCTTTCCATTAAAAAGCAGATGTCCTGTCTGAAACAGGAAGATGCAAAATTAGGAAAGTTAAAAGGTTCAGCATCTCCAAAGGTGCTCAGTATGTGGAGCAGATGTGGTGGTAACTCCTCTGAGTAGACCTGGAAAGTTGAGAGAGGGTCGTGCCTAGGAGCTCAAGTACAAGCTTGAATAGAGAAACAGGTATGAAGGAGATCCTGAGAACAGCTGATAAGGAGAACCAGGGAAATGTGTCTACAAATCAGCCTGGCTTTTTGCAGTAAACAGCATAAATAGATACTTTAACAGGCAACAAGTTACTTCAAATGGGAAGAGATGAAGGAAAAGAGAAAACAGGCTTTGTTGTTCAGAAAGTTCCACTGCATTTTGCACAGGGCTGAAGAAAGTATGGGTTGAGGAAAGACTTCTTTTGGGGAAGGTTGCCAACTGAGCTGTGATGTTATTTTAAAAACCTATTTTGGGGCTTGAGCAAGTATTGGGAAGCAGTTTTTAAAAATTCCAGGGAAAAGGGAAACCAAAGCAACAAGCTCTGGTGAAATCTCTTTTCTGCCTGCTTTTGTGAGCAATAACAACTTGAGTTACAACTGAACAGATTATTTGTATTCGAGATTCAGCACACTACCTCTTCATTTCCAGTGAGAGAATTTCCAGTGCACATCTGTGAACCATCTAATAAGTCCTACAGCAAAAACAGGAAAGATGAATGATGACATTAACCAGTAAAACAAAACAAGGCAAAAAATCCAAAGACAACAAAAAAATTCCTGTTTGGAAAGAAACTCAAAACAAAGGACTCCCCCTTTCTCCCCCTTTCTACCCCCTTTTTTTACATATATGTCCTATAAAGAGCATAAAGGGCACACGTATAATTTCTTTTCCTTTGGGACACAACTGCAAACCACATAATGGCAAAAGACACAACAAGTTTGCCAGAAGACTGGAGCAAATGTCTTGCTCTAATAGAAATGCATCAGCACTGATGCTGATCGCAGCACCTCTGCTTCTTCTCAAGTAAAAGCTCCATCACTACTGCACACCCATGGACTGGGTTGGTCCTTGACTCAAGAGTGACAGAACAAAAACTTGGCTTCCTGCAGAACACAGGACATTGCTTAGCCATCTGCAGAGCCTCCTGGGCACAGGGTGTGATGAGATCAGAGGAGCAGTCCTGATCCCTGTGACAAGTTCCTTCAGGGGACTACCAACACATCAACAAAGCCTTTCACTTCCTGGAAACAATTGCTTTTCTTTTTAGCATGTTCTCCCTCACTGCCAGGTGGCCAGATTTCACACCCACCTCCGTTCTTTGAAAGATAGGAGCACAAAGAAGCCTTGATCACACCCCAGCCATCTCCTCTCTAATGTGAACAATCCTGGCTTTCCAGTCTTTCCTCTTAAGGAAAGTGATCCCCTTGGCGCTTTCGGTTGCCCTTCTGTAACCTGCTGTATCCTTCAGATGCAGAGACCAGAACCACACACCCTACCTCAGATGTGAGTGCACCAAGCTGGAGCAGCAAAATGGTGTCTTCCATCTTCTTCTCAGCAGATTCCCTGAGGATGCTCACCATTTTCCTGGCTTTCTGGCTGCCACCACTGAGCCAAGGTTTTCACGGAACAGTCAATGGTGACTCCAAGAGCTGTTTCTTGAGTGATGGCTGCCAGCTGTGAGATCAGCACCAGGTGGGCATGATATAGATTATTCTCCCCAAAACATCGTCTTACCTTTGTGTGATCTGAAAAGTCCTTGTTGAGCCCTAACCTTTCCTTTCCACTTTCAAATCACAAAAGGACCTTTTTTCCAGTCCACGGTGACTTAGTATCTTCATAGCCTTTGTTGAGAAACTGTCAAAACTACCTGAAAATCCAAATGCATTATGTCCAACTTATCTATGTACTTGTTATCACCCCTGTGGAGTTCCAGCAGACTGATGAGGCAGGATTGTTCATTAGAGTGATCATGTTGACTGCTTCCCTTGACATCATCTTTCTGTACACTGTGTGTACAGTGGTCTTGTGGCTCTACTGTCGCAGGAAGGATGAAAGTCAGACTCACTGGTCTGTTGTTCCCTGAGACGCCTCTAGCTGGGAGCTACACTGGCAACTCTGCCCTCCTTGGGCACAGAGGCCATCTGTAATGACAGTTCATACACCTACAGCTTCATATGGGAACTATCATGTAAATGGTGCCTGGTCCTGCTGGTTTACTGACCTCCAGCTGTCTGTTTGGGCTGATATTTCCTGTAAATTCAGTTCAGATTGGTATAGCTCTTCTGGTGAATTGCTATCAAGTATATGTTGGGTTTGGGGCTCTCCCAGGGGCTCTTTATGTACCAGGAAAGATGGGTACATAAAACTCACTGAGTATTTCTGCTGATTCCTTGTCTTCCCCGAGCGCCCTTTTACATATTTGTCATCAAATTAGTTGGCTTCCTGCCTTTGCTATATAAAGTACTATTTACTATCAGCCTTTGCAAGACTCAACTCACATTCTTTTTTAGCCCTTTTTGTTTCTGGTACATGGTGGACCTGGCACATTTTATGGGCTTTACTCTTCTTCTAATTTGGGTAAGCTTCTAGTTTTTTAAACATTAACTTATTGCTTGTGATATGATCC
>NW_009915253.1:38357-41541 GCF_000696875.1 Nestor notabilis | reverse complement strand
TCCTGCTGAGCCATGAAATGGCCTTTTTGGGCCACATTGTTTTCTTTTCAAATTGTGGCATGACTTTTACTCGGGATTTTAATATAATAATTTTTAACGGCATCTCAGCTGCCTGTTCTCTTCTTGCTTTTTGGATTGCACTTTTAAAGGTTTTCTTTCTTTTTTTTTCTTTATTTTTTTTAAGTCTCATTTTGATAGACTCTTGAAATTGAATATCCATGCACTGAATATGCTTGGGTCATTCTCTCCCATTGCAACACCGACCTAACTGTACTGTGATTATTATCACAAAACTGCTCTCCCATTAACACCTGAAGCAGGTTCTGTGTGTGCCACCCCACACTAAATCCAGAATGGCATCTCTTCGTGGCTTCTAGGCTAGGGTTTTTTAGGAAATGACCATTTATGATATTTCTGCTTCTCATGTTGATGAAGCATCGATCCAAATGTGGGTAACGGAAATTCCCTCCTCCTATAACCTGCCTTAAATGTATAGGTTCTTTAATCCCACTTAGCAGTTCACAGAATCACAGAATAGGTGAGGTTGAAAGGCACCTCTGGAGACCCACTCATCAACCCACCCCTGCTCAAAGGGTCAGCCACAGCAGGTTGCTCAGGGCCATGTTCAATTGGGATTTGAGTATCTCCAAAGATGGAGGCTTCACAACCCCTCTGGCAAACTGAATGGCGTTAGACCATCTGCACAGTATGACTTCATTTTTCTTACATATAAATGGAATTTCCTGTATTTCAGTTTGTCTATTGTCTCTTGTCTTTTCACTAAATATCACAGAGAAGAGACTGGCTCTGTCTTCTTTTCCTTGGCTTGCTCAGAAAGGTAGGAGAAAGGGTTAGGAGCATGCTAATTAAATCATAGAATCATAGCATAGTTTTGGTTGGAAGGGACATCTAGTTCAGCCCCCCCTGCAGTGAGCAGGGACATCTTAAATTAGATTGGGCTGCTCAGAGCCTCGTCCAGCTTTATCTTTACTGTTTCCAGGGATGGAGCATCTACCACCTCTCTGGGCAACCTATTCCAGTGTCTCATCACTCTCATTGTAAAAAATGTCCTCCTTATAACTAGTCTAAATCTTTTTCAGTTTAAAGCCACTACTGCTTGTCCTATTGCAACAGGCCTTACTAAAAAGTCCCCATCTTTCTTATAAGCCCCCTTTAAGTAATTGCAGTGACAGAGTTCTCAGAGAGTTCAGCACAGCCTGGTTAGGTTTTTAATTCATGATAGTCCTCTTCCTTGTAAGGATCCATGTAAAGATGCACTCTGTTTAGTACTAATGGGACTACATTTGGAGTGCTGTGTCCAGTTTTGGGCTCCTAGTAAAAGAGGGACATTGACAAACTGGAGACAGTCCAGCAGAGGGTCACCACCCAGGATGGTCATGGTGCTGCAGCACACAGTGCAGGAGGAGGGACTGCAAAAACTGGATTTGTTTAGCCCTGGAAAAGAGAAGGCTGAGTGAGGGTTCATGCTGCCTACATCGACCGACTAGGAAGTTACAGCAAAGACTGAGTTACACGCTTCTTGGACATGCATAGCAAAAGGAGAGTAGATGTGGTTACAACTTGCAAGAGAAATTCCAGCTGGACATACAGAAAACATTTTCACCAGATTACTTAACCAGTGGAACAGGTTGCCCAGAAAGGTGGTGGGATCTCCATAACTGGAGATACTCAACACTTGGCTGAACTAGACCCTGAGAAACAAGAAGTCAATTTGAAATTAGTTATAGTTTGAGCAGTAATTCTTCCTCCTCCCTTAGCTGTTGGCATTCCTTTCCCTGGACGCTCACCTATAACTTACAGCAAGATAATTGCCTTCTCTGGGCAGAAGCATTTGTGAATGCCAGGTTTCATTACCAGTCAGTGCAAAGAACACATTTAATGATACAGCTCTCTGGTAATAGAACGAGTTTGGCATCTCATAGTGCCTTCACAGTGCCTGGGAACATAAAGCTGAGGGGCCTCCAGGGCAGTGAGGGCAAGGCTAAAATGAATAACTCATCCATGCAAGGCAAGATGGAAAAGACTCCAGAACAGACATGGAGACATTGCTCCTTTGCAGGCAAACTAATCCCTGCTTTCCCATCCTTTCATGTAATCCACCCACCACAGAAAGTTGCTAACTAGGACTTGGAAAGTAAAATGTGTCTTAAATGAATGGGTTTGGGAACATCTGTTTGTGAGTAACTTCTTGTTCTCTACATATGATAATGGTTATGAATTAGTGTGCAGAATACCAAACTTGTTTACAGCTCCTAGGAACTGTATGTTTTGAATCATTAATGAGTGGTTTTAAATGCTGAATTTCTCATCAATATGAGCATTGCTGTTTTCCCCCTCCCTAAATAGGTGCAACTCAGTTTGCAAATTAAATATCATTGAGATTCATTTAATGTTGCTCTTTCAGCAGCCACAGAGATCAACATTCTTATTATCACAGTCTGTTCTGCTTGGTATGTTGATATTCATGACAGCTACCTGGCAAAAATAGAACCATTCTCACATGATCTCTAACAGATATTCCAGGTTTAATCTGACATGACTCCAAAGAAAGTAGGAAATATTTACTGGGAGGTGGTGGGTCTGCTTATTTAAAGTATACCTGAGAAACAAAGAACCTAAAATGAAATTATTCCTAGCTCAGAATACGTCTTTACCCTTCTTTCTCCATACAGCAGAGTAGTCCCTTCTAAGGGAGATGGGCTAACAGGAAGATTCATGAGGAGGACTCTGCACCAAATGCCCTGCCTCAAAGAGTTTTCCATGATCTAATTCTCACCTTACTCAGCTCAGATGCTTCCTTCCCTCTTTGCTTTTCACTCTACTCTTTAGGCAGCCATTCTGTTGGGGGGCCTACCACCTTTAAAAGCAACAAAAATAAGTTCTTAGTAGAAGTACGTATGTGCAAATCCCAGCTAATCATTACACTGACTTAAGCTCTGGCTAGTGTTACGCGCAGATTTGTAGAGCTGCGGATTTGCTGAGCTCCCCACACACAGCACATGGTTTTTGCTTCTTCCTTCCTGTCACTTTCATCTGATATTGCCCCTGCCTTGATGCTTATTTTCTCTAGGTTGCAACGTGAGCCCCCTGAATACTGCCACTCCTGTGTGTGACTGGGAGGTCTGCATTCCAGCTCCCCATCTGAAGCCCGTCAGAGCTGGGA
>NW_009915253.1:18073-38327 GCF_000696875.1 Nestor notabilis | reverse complement strand
TAAAAGAGCTTTTTTGGCAGCCCTCCAAACACAGCAAGTGCGGGACAGGGATCTAGTTTCACCTCTAATGCAAGAAATATTCATGTGAAAACTTCTCTTCCACAGAAGAGATTGCAATAGCAGTTAAAAGTTGTAATTAGTTTCCTGGTGTTGTCTGATTTTGATAAGCATACCCATGCACCGCGCCCACATAACCACACTCACACCCTCTCATAGCTAAACTAACCTGAAGGGAATCAACAGTGTGTTTTTTCATGTGTCAGAAAAGGCATTCAAAATGCCCTGGTGACGGCTGCACAAGTTTATCAGACAAGCCGAGATGACAAGAAAAAATATCAAAATAACGAGAAAATTCACTTTATGAATAGATAGACTGTATTTTGGATTTCTTATTACTACTTCCCTTGGTACAGAATTTGAGGGGGGAAGACTCTAGCTGTGATGTGCTGCAGTCTCTGAGGGAGCGAGCCCATGACCACTGCCCACCAGGATGACCTCTCCCAGACAGCCTTTAAACCAGCCTCCCATGAGAGAATATTTTTCATGAAACAACCAGCCCAACTCACCATTCTTGAGGAAGACCTACCAAAAATAAACCTAGGAAACAATAGTCTCCTCTGCTAGCCACTAAAAATCAGCAGAGATGTTTGCTTCATGTCTTCCTGGAGTGTTTCACACATGCTGCACCCACTAAGCTCTCTCAGTCCTCAGGTGCTCCCTGCCTGTTGCTGGACCCCCCAAGCATATCACCTCTCCCCTTGCCAACACCCTCTGTGATCTGTGGGTGTCATTTCCTTAGTCTATTAAAAGTATTTTATTAAAAGTAATCTGATCTCAAAGTGATCCTTCCCAACCAGTACCATGAAAACTGCAGCTTCTATCTCAGGCCTATAAAAAGGTTCTTGGTTGTCCAGAGATTTATTTATACTTTTTGAGTGAATAGGTTGGTCTTATAGGCTTAGGCCTCCTTCCAACAACAAAGTTTTCACTTCATAACAGAGTGTCTCCTTTGCTATCTCTGGTGGTTTGTGTGAGTGTAGAAGACATGCAGACACAGCAGAGAAAAGAAAGATAGCAACTAAGTGCAGACAAACACAGAAGTCCTCACAGCAGGAAAAATCCCCTCACCCTAGCACAGACTTTTGGCTGAACGATAATACCTTTGTTCCCAGCTCCAAGATGCTGTCACTCCTATTTCATTTCATCTCTAAAAGAAACAGATTTCTGCACATGCTTTGTAAATGAAAAGGATTATGTTAAAAAACTTTATTGTTATTTTTTCTTCTTAACAGACACTGCCTGCAGGGTCCCTCCTTTCAGCCAACAGCTTGTCAGAACGCAGCAATAGTACTCTGAAGGAGTTCGATATGGTACAGTCATCCTTATTAGCTATTACTGATCCAAAGAAAGGAGAAGCAAGTTGTACTGTATGGATGTTGGAGCATCTGAGCAGAGGCTGTCTATATGGGAACTGATCAGATATTTGAGCTTTGATAACTTTGTAAATAAATCTTCCAAAACGCTGTTAAAGGGTCCCCATAGAGGGACCTGTGGTGTTTATAAGCCTGAGATGTCCTCTTAGAAAGATTAAATCTATCTCCTCCTCTAGGGAGATTTGCACATTCCAACTCATCTTTCAAAAACAAGACCATGTATCAAAATGTTATAATCCAGTCATGTACATTTCAAAAAGCTCAAGAAGATTTCCATCCAAAATCTCAAGAAGAATAGTCTGTCCAGCTGGGTTTCAAATTGTTACATAGGTATAATATGTACATATATAATACATATAATAATATGGAATGTGTGTAATTTATGATATCTACTTAGAGGTACAAAATATAATAGAACATGATGGGCTTGTTTTGCAAATAAGAAATTCTGAAACTCCACAGTTAAACACCTTTAAACAGTTTAAACACCATCTTCTCCAATGTTGAACACTGGATAATTTAGAAAAACAATTAAGAAACTCAGGTATCTTAAACTCTGCCTTGTTTCTCTGTATCTCATGATCTGTATCATGTCTACTTTTTCTGGTGAAGACTCCAGGGTTACAGAGATGTGAAATGAGCTTACAGGAGAGAATAACAGTATGTAACATCAGCCCCTGATGACGCCTACCACACTGGCACAGTTGTGTAAATGTAAGGTGCCATGGCAGTTAGGCTCCTGATCTTGTCCCCTGGCTCCAGGCTTTAAGAAACTCTTGTTATTTAACTGTGATTATGGGACTTCTTATGTCTGTTGCCACAGAAATATCAGAAATACTAGTCTATTCACCATGAGCTAAAACTACTTATTAAGGCTAATAGATTAACAACTAACACCCCCCTGCCAAACTGCCCATAACCTCTCACACACATGACTTTCTAAACCTAGAGATTTATTAAAAGGGAAAGAAGAAATGAAAATATCGGGGTGATGGAAAGAAATTTGGCTCAGTCAGGCACACTTCCTGCCGCCAGCCATAGCAGGCAGATCTGGAGCAGGCTGTACACTGGGAGTATAAACACGAGATAAGAACCGCTCCAGAATGGATGGCTGTCACCACATGCTGCCGGCATCTTTTGCTTTCAGCAGGCAGCCCAGAGCAGAGGGGCAAAGGACGGGAGCCTGCTGGTAAGCAGGACTGAGTGGCTGGGACAGGGGCCTGTGTTGAACTCTTGAAGACAAAAGGCTTTCCTGTACATGAAGAGCATTTTAAAAGCTCCCTCTCATGGCCTGGGAGCTGGTAAACAGGCTGTGCTAAAGCTATTTAAAAACTTTCCTTGCCCGATTTGGACACAGTGGCCCTGTTCAAGAAAGCAGTGTTTTTGTCTGGAGATACATCCTGGCTTTGGATGCAGTGAAGCATTTTCTGAGCAAGACTCTGTCAACAGTCTAGCAGGGATGTTCTCCCCCTCCGCACCAAGAGAGGATGTGGGGTGGGCAGCACAAGGCCAGCGCGAATGGCTGGGGCAGGAAACAGACAACCAGGGAGGGGAGTGGGATCCAGGAGTCAAAGCAAGGATCCAGGATCTGTGTTTGAGCAGAATCAGGATGAAGACTGTAAACAAAAGACTCCCTGAGATTCCCAGGGTGGTTGTGGGAAGCCAAGTGTTCACAGGTTCCTTGGGAACTCCCAAATGTGCCTGTCATGGCAAAGGCCATCTTTAAGAATCCTTGAGCTACACCCAATTGCCAGCCAGATACAAGTCAGGAAGGGCGATTTTTGACCATCAAATCAATTCAGAATAACCTTCCCTGTATTCACCAAGCAATTTGGGTACTGGATAAAAAGTCTTTGTAATATTCAAGACAACACAGTATATAATGCTGCTGGCTAACATGCAGCATGGCAGCATGGCTTTGCTGTTCTACATGCTCTCCCCAAATGCCCTATTACCAGCAGCATAAAAATAACTTCCTCCTGGTTCTCATTTTGCTATCACCATTATCCATGGTGCCCACAATGCGTAGCTGGGGATAAGTATTCTCTCCTGCGTTAGTGGCTGTGGTAGGCACTGGTCACCCAGGCAGAGGCAATGCCTGCCCTGAAGAGCTCAAGACTGCAACAGAAGGTTAAAATGGAAAGATGAAATATCAAATTTTCATCTGAATGCAGTCTGGATGCAGCTGGAGAAGAGGCAGCAAGAATCACAAGGACCAGTTTTTCCCCGTGTTTGCCTCTTCAGACTTGGCTGACAGGATGAAGTCTGGGACACGATCATGCAGGTGAGAGCATTTACAGCTCTCACTAACTATCTCAGGCAAAAGGGGTGGAGAAAAAGCAGTGAACAAAGATTTCATATGACATTTAGGACAGATTTACATCTCTTCGCACTGTTTGAATGATGCAGTAAGATAAAGGACACAGTCTTTATCACTGAAAGCATTTTTATCTTGTAGTTGCTCACAAAGTCTGCTCCCAAACTGTAATTACCACTGCCCCTCTTGCCACACACGAAAGCACCAGTCACAAGATCCCTGGTGACCACATGAATTCTTACTTTTTTTCTGTGGGAAATCACTGCTCAGATCGAATAAATCATTACTATATGAGACACAAAAGCAAAGCTCTATCATTATGATTATAATCTGTCCTGGCACATATTTCACATTTCCGAGGTGTTAATCCCAAAATACCAGCCAACTTCTTTGTCCCCACAGTTTCCTTCTGTTCCAGAAATAGAGCGGTTGCAATATGAGCGAGTTTTTTCTGTTCTGAAGCTGCTGTGTGGTTCTGCACTGCAGGCACCAGGTAAGATGGGTCAGAAGTTTCTAATTAAAGTATTTTCCTCACTTACACTTTTCCGAGCTACTTTTCCAGCTGGAGTATGCGTTGTGCCAGGGAAAGCGGAGGGAGGCTAGCACTTCCTGGCCTGAAGATCAGGGCACTATTCTTGGATGAAAGAACTCCAGGTTCAGGTTCAATTACTGTTTTATTACCAGACAAATAGCTTATCTTTTCACATGTCCTTTTAGAGAAACAAAAACCGAACTAGGCAAAACCTAGACAAAATCTAGAAAATTTTGGGCAAAGCCAGCTCTGCCTGCCTCTCTTCAAACATCATGTGCTCCTGCCCCCTCACCATCCTGGTGAGCCTCTGCTGGTCTTGCTCCAGTTTGTCACTGAGTTTCTTGGACTGGGGACCCCCCAGATGCACACAGGACTCCAGCTGTGGTTTCACAAGCATGGAATGATAGAGAATGACCTCTCCTACCTGCTGGCTATACCGTTGCTAATACAGCCCAACACTATTGGTCTTTGCCACAGTGGCATTGCTGCCACACGTTCATCTTGAGGCCCACCAGAACACCCAGGTCCCTTTCTAAAAAGCTTCTCTCTAGACAGTTGGCCAGACTGAACCGTTGCACAAGGTTATTCCATCCCACGTGAAGGGCTTGGCATTTGCCTTTGCTGATTGTCATGAGGCTCCTGTCAGTCCATTCTTCCCACTAGGGTTCCATTCTTCCCTGTCAGGGTCCCTCTAGATAGCAGCCCTGCCCTCCAGCATGTCAACCACATCCCTGCAATTTGGTACTATCCATCCATAGGTTCCAGCTGTTAATAAATACATTTAGCAGTGTTGGCCCCTGTATCCATCCCAGAGGGACCTGCCACTAGATGGGTTTTGTACTGCTGATCCTGACCTTTTGAGTCAGGCAGTCCAGCCAATTTTCCATCTATTTTACTGACAATTGTCCTGTCTATATCTCACCTTCTACAGAGGCACAGTGAAGATTTTGGGGTGTTAGTAAGATGCTTTGAGAGCTGCACCCCATGTATAAAAAACCACAATCAATTTGGACAGCAAAACATTTGTAACACTGTCCAAGTGCTCAACTTTGCAAATTAACTAAATTAATTGTTTATACCATTTTTTTATATTTATACCAAGTGGGAAGTGTTGATGTGCGGCTCAAAACCTTTTAAATGTTGGGGGTTTGTTAGTGGCTCGTTTGTTTGTTTGTTTGCTTGTTTTTCTGGTAGGTGCTTTGAAATCCTATGGTTAAAAGATGCTGCAGGAATAACTGTGAGTGATTGTTCCTAATGAATCTCACTAACTGCAACTATAGTGACCAAAACTCTTAATGTACTGATTTTCCACAAGACCGCTGCCTGCTGTAGTGGATGATGTAGTTATTCAGGTTTCTCTCCATTTACCTGTGTAGCTCCATGCCTGTTGCTCTTCTCTGTGCTACCTGTGGTTCATGAAGACAGACCACCTGGCTGCAGCAGTCACTACTCTGCCCTTTTCCCATTGTATTGGCAATGGCAGAAGCAGCATGTCTGACTTCAGGCCCATCCCAGTCTTTCCCTCTGTTCTTTCACTTCTCACATCAGGCCAGGCCATCCCTGCAACAGCAAAATTCAGTTTCATTTACACTGCTGAGAAACTTAGAACTCAATTTGAACAGATGATTAATTTACTTCACAACCATGTCTCATTCCTAACGCTGAATGGGACAGCAGGGGGGGTTGGAAAAACTGCACTAGAAGGGGGATGGGTTTTTGCAAAGAAACTGAAGAAATCTAACTGAGAAAACTCAGGGGATCCTTACTGTGCCAAAAAGGCAGGCGGGGCTTTTGGTGGCACCGTTAGTTGTGGTCTTCCAAGGTTGAAACATCCACTTCTGAAGAAGAGGCTTTTGTGCTAGAGGAATAGCTGTAGGCATTTGGGGCAGGTTTGGATGGTGGAAAGCCCTGCATGTCACAACAGGCACATGAAAAGAAGGTCATTTGCCAAATGGGTCAAACACAGTGGAGTCAATGCAGCTTGACCGCTGTCATTGCCCATCAGGAGTGAGCCTCCCTGCCAGAAGAGCTATCCCAGAACTGTAGGCTCATAGCAGAACTGGTTTTGAGATGGTCACACATACTGGAATTGCTGTTTTGTTTCTGCTTAGGCTATGAGCGGAGCTTAGTGACAGCTTTCCAACAACCAAAATTAGGGAACTATTCAAGGCCTTAGGAGGCAGGAAAAGGAAACAGCACATAAATTGACAGAAGAGTTATTTTGAGAAAAAGAAGTCTGTATCTTCCCACACAGCAACTGCAACTGCTGAAGCTACTCAGCAGCCTGCTAAGTTGCTTTGGATATCTGGATGAAGATGGGCATTATCTGAGAAAGGGAGGCCTGAGCAAAAATAGCAGGAAGTAGAGTCTAGAGAGAGACACTTTTTTGCTGAGAAGCTCAACTGGAAAGCATGGATTCATGGCAACAGTGAGAAAACAAACCTCAACGGACAGATGTTGGGCACAGTGCTTAAAGGCATTACTGGAATGCACTCAGAGATGGTGGGGATGTGGCTAGTCATAAAAGCCCATATAGAATGAAAGCTTTGTAAAATCTGGCTTTGCTGTAAGCTCAAGTGGGTGTGTCTTAGGGGGGAAAACGGTTTCTCACTTTTGTCACTGAGTTTACAACATATATCTGGGATAGAGATGCCCAAGAGAGCCATGGCTTTCTGTGCTCTTCCTCTGTGAGGACCACCAGCATAGGAAGCCAGGTACCTGGTGGCTGGATAGTATGAATGATGGGTTTTATTTAATGCTAATGCAAGCATTTTTGTGATATTTAAAAAATATCAATTAACAATGAATGGCATGTGTTACAAGAAATCCCAAAGTTGATTGCAAATTAATACCATAGGCAGGAAACAGACTGAAGTAACTTGTGGGGTGGAAAATGACAATTGTCCAAGCAGCATAATGATGAATGCACATGCTTGTCAGAGAATAAGGAATGCTAAAGCCAGCTCAAATGGTCTGTGTTTTCATTCTATTTAGCATGAAAAGTGGCAACTCTGGTCAGGACTTCCTGGTTTCCCCTCAGCTGAGATGGCAAACTAACTCTTCCTTCCCTATGGACAGACGCCTTTACCTTCATTTACTTTCCAGTATGCTATTCAGAATAATATTCCAGCATTCAGGACTAGTTTCAGGACTTGGTCTTCAAACCACCACATTATTAAATGATTTTTGCTATCTACAGAAAATGTCTTGCTGACTCCTGCAGATGATAGCTCAAACTCCTGTAATGTCAGCTGGTATCTTTCCAGAAATAATTTACTTCCTGATACACTTCCTGACGATATAAACCACTCATTATTATTATTACCAAGCTTTGCCATCAGCAGTCCCAGCTCCAGGGTATGATGACGACTAATATGTGGGGAATGTCTGAACAAGGTTTGCATGCTGTGGAGGAACAGGGTGCTTGTGCCATGCCTAACACAAACTGGTCCTGCTCTGAGTTGGGGAACACTGGGCTACACAAGATAAAGAACATGGATAATCTTTGTAAAATGGTGAATCATGTTGCACTGATAGAAAGAGGATGTTTCAGAGCCAGAACTAGAAGACTAGGGAGAAACATGATGTCAGTGCTTAAGGCCTGATACAGCTTTCAGATAAACAGGTATTAAAATCCAGACCAACTCCATGAACATTGAATCTATTTGCCTAATTTTAGCTTGATAGAATTTTTATTATTCTTTATTTTATAATCCAAAGCTCAAAGAGAATGGTTTTGACCCATAGCATTTATGCTGCATAGGTCTGTGCAAAGCACACTGCATGAATTCCCTGACAGGGAATCCATGAAGACTGCATTGCCATTAACTGGAACAAGAGCTGTTTGCCTGCTGTAAGTCTCTCTTTACATAGGTAGATACATTTGGTCTAATTCTTGTAGACTTCCTGTTTTATATCCAGCTGAGGTGACAAATGAACTCTTCCTTCCCTACAAAGAGATGCCTTTACGTCCATTCACTTTCCTTTATGCTATTCAGAATAATTTTCCTGCACTCAGGACTTGTTTCAGGACTCGGTCTTCAAACCACCTCATTATTAAAACTCCGAGTTCCCTCTTTTATTTTTTTCTTTTTCCCCAGTACAAAGAAAATGCGTTCGGAGTTTTAAAGCCAAAGATGTTGCAAGCAGAGCCCAAGCGTTTCAATCAATATTTAGTTTAGGTAGATTTGCAACTTAACACTGGGTAGCCAAGTTCCACGCGTTAAGAGTTACCTTGCGCCTCTGAGTTTTATGAGCAATTTTTACCAATACAAGCACAGACGATGAAGCTAATAAAAATGATATGGGGCTGAAAGGAAAGTGAAGTGGCTGTTGCACACAACCCTGCACACAGAGTTCTTATAAACAACAGGGATTTTCCACGTGGGAAATTCCCTAAAACTCTGTTTATCCTCATGGAAGATGAGCAAGCAGCCAAGTAAGGGAATGCACAGGACACAACTGCTCTAAAGGAAGATGGATCTTTGACTGCAGAAGGAGAAAGATTTTTCTAGAATCAGAATTACTATTATTTTTAAATCATAGAATCACAAAATCAGCCAGGTTGGAAAAAAGACCTTTAAGATCATTGAGTCCATCCATTATTCCAGGACTGCCAAGTCCACCACTAAACCATGTCACTGAGGGCCTCATCTACACAGTTTGTGAACACTTCCATGGATGGCGATTCCACCACTGCCCTGGACAGCCTGTTTCAATGCCTGAGCACCCTCTCTGTGAAGAGATTGTTCCTCATATGCAATCTAAACCTCCCCTGGTGCAGCTTGAGGCCATTTCGTCTTGTCCTAGCACTTGTTACCTGGCAAAAGAGACCAGCCGCCTCCAACAATCAATGTGACAGATCACTTAGTGGTCAACATGGCCAGTGCAGGCTAAGGCATGAACACCTGACAAGAGGGATTCACACTTGATCTTGCCCCAGCCCAGGCCAATAAAATCTGTGGTAAGGGACATTTTATAAAGCACAACACAATAGAAACAGTGAATCTTACACAGGAGCGCTAAGACTGCCTAACTTGTACCTCTTGTGCAAGTTTCTTGTGCAGAGAGTTCTCAAGAATGCTCTTGAGTCTGGGTGTTTCCGCAGCAGGTAGGTGTCTTTCATACTAGCCATGTTGCACCAAGAGCCCCACCAAAACCAAAGCGACATTTCTAGGCAACTTCTGCAACGCAGAAGCCTGAACACAGGCATTTTGTTCCCACAGTCCAACACTGTGCCCAGTGCTGGTGAAAGCAATGAGTTTCGCAGCCAAAATAAAGCCTCATAAAGTACTACCTGCCATGAGGGCCTTGAGTGCCCTTTACTTGTTCTCCCTCCTGTCTCTCAGTGAATTCCTGATTGCTTTTACCTTTTTTCTCTTTTTTTCTGGGCAGCAGAGGACATGTGGGACCACCAGCCCCTGTCTGCTCTGAGAACAAACTACTGCCTCCTTCGTGGCTCTGAGGGGTTTTGGCACTAACCTCTACAGCACAGGACCCGGTGCTGGCAAGGGCTGTGTGAGACCTGAATAAGGCCTTTAAGATACGATCCTGGATGTGTGCCTGGACTGTCAACCCAGCAAGCAGAACAGGTAAGACTTGGAAATGCCATAAGAAGGAGAGAAAGCAGCCTCTCTTTAAAAACTCATCTTCACCCTGTGAAAGTTGAGTAACTGTGGGACTGGAGCAGTCTGAGCAAAGCAGCTCCACAGCAAGTCCAACACCCTTAGCTTCCTGCACACAAACATGCAGTGTCTGGCCCGACTTCTGAGACTGGGTGCTGGATTTAGGACCTGGCCACCAAGCGCTGCTGTTGAATGATGTGCTAAGAATGGAGAAATGTCACTGAAGACCTTCCAAAGCTCCGATTCCATAGCTCGTACATCCTCTTGCTGCCAGACTTGTTTCCAGAGTGAAAACCGATCCCCTGCTCAACAGGGAAATGTGAGAGCCCCTACATCCACCAGAAAGAAGAAAGGGAAGTGCCTTGGTCACAATCCTTCCTACTCTGCTACACTGACCTGCAGCCAGAGGCACTGAACGTGGGAATGGGTTTCTTAAAAACTTCAGGAAATGGCAGACACCCGGCTCGGCTTCTGTATTTTAAGGACCTTCCATTTTCATTATGTCTAGCTGAAAACAGGCAGGTCTTCCATACTTGGCCATGATTCTGGATCTAAATCGTCTCTGGACACCAACTGCTCTTGCCCCCACCCACTGAAATCAATGGGACTTCACACACTGGTGCAGGAGTCTCAGCTGGAGAGTGATGATAGGAGCTTTTGTCTGCAATCCATGCATGCCTAAGAGAGCTAAAGAAAGAATAGGAAACAATGAGCTTAATAATTGACATATCAAGGGATATATATTCCTTTATCATTAGATTATGTTTAGAATATATTGGGTCAAACGAATACAATTGCTTTGAGTCTCTCAGTACCAGCATTTGTTTTTAAAGTCTTTTAATGCATATTAATGTCAACATCGCTCAAAGACTTGTAAGTTATTCTGATTTTACTGGTGGGGAAGCAGAGGTTAAGTAAGTTTTTTAAGGCCACACAGCGAATGCTTGGATTTATAACTCCCAAGTCTGTCTTCTGCTCAGCCCAGCAGGCCATGCCGACTCACTGTGGAATGCGTATTTCCATCAGACCAATAAGGGACAAGAGGAACCAAAAGGAACAAAAGGTACAGATAAAGTAAGCATTAATTCTAAAACATAAACGTTTTCTGCCACTCAAGAGATGTGAGCCAACTTCTGTTTGTCATACCTCACCAGCACGTTAGGCAGGAACAGGAGCACTAGAATAACATGAGGGAGAGTGTTCCTACAGTGTTTTTAGCAAAACTGAAAGTCAGACACAACTGCCTGATGTCATGAGATTTCCAGTACAAACAAAATCGAGTATGTGTCTGAGATTTCACATGAAGTTAATGGAGATTTATCCCAAGGTCGCTTTTAAGTCCAGAGAAGCCACAACCGTTCCCTTCCTTCCACGCAGATCCTGGCATCCACAAGGCTGTAAGAAACCAGCAGTGATACTGTTATCCCAGTTTCTGGAAGATTATTTCCCTGTTACTACTCTACATTATACAAGTCTGCTCCTCAGTGTCAGACTTATCTGTATGTACTGGAACACTTAAAAAAACACCAAGCCTGTTTTAAATACATTAAGAATTGAAATACTAATTTACTCCTCTTAAAGATGAAATATTTTAGGGAAACTAAGAAAATTAATTGCAACTGACCCTGCAATTTCAAAGACCTTTTGTGAGACATTAATCAAAATGAGTGTGAAAGGAAGCGATGATTATGTGATAATACTACAACCAGACCGTCTGGAATCTGGGTCTGGAGTGGGAATAAAGAATTCATTTCCATTCCATTAACAGTCCCCATCCATAAAAAGTTCTTTCCCTTTTATAGGTAAACAGAAGGGAGATGCCCAACCTGACATGGCTCCCTGAGTAATCAGATGGGACCTGTAAAGGCCTTAATGCACAGAGCAGTTCAAGCTGCAAGCTACCTGCTCCATGTACTCTCTTCCAACTGCATCTCATTTATGTTTATGCAACATATGTCATAGGGTAAATCCCAGCCTATTGCTGGCAGATTCAGATTTAACTTTTTCTGTGCACTGAGAGGTAGGGACTGAGATTTGAGTGACAAAGTATCAACAATAAAACCCCAGAAAGCAGAGAATAAACTGAACAGCCCTGTTTGAACTTGGCTTTGGTTAAAGCCAAGCAGCCAAAAGTGCTCCTGATCCAACACACGCATGTAGGAAATAGATGGGGAAATCACATATTCTGATACTAAATTTAGAGCCTGACATTCTAAACTTACTTTGCAGGTAGATAAGTCAGAACTAGACACTACTCCTGCTATGCATCATTTCAGAAATGTGGCCTTCTGAGGCCCAGTATATAGAAATGCTTTAAATGATGTTACAAATAAAATTCACAATAAAAATCTTACCAGTTTTAGTCAAGAGGAAAAACTCCAATTCTGCTTATGTTTCTTGCTACAAACCTCGGAATGTTTTGCTCGTTTTGGAAGCTCTGGTAAAATGACACCTGGATATCTACAACTGGAAGAATGAAAAGATCTTCCCAAAACTGTTCTCTTTGCCAGGAGCATGTTTGCATCTGCCCAGTTTTCCTCAGAAACATCTGTAGTTTCTAAGGAAGTTGCTAATCCCTTTCTCTGAATTGTCTTCCTTACTCTTTTTGATCCATTACTTTCAGCATTCTTCCTTCATGTGCCAAAAAGTCACACTGAACCTCACATCCTAATGCTTGCTTACCTACCAAAAACCCCCAAACTGGGGGAAGTTACCTATATAAAATTATGAAGAAACTATGCTCAATCTTGTGCACCAGTGGCTTTCACGTGTGGTTGGTGGCCTCCCACCCACTTTCTAACTGGCCATGCAGAGACAACAGAGCGCACAGCACAGACCCCGTTTCCTGTCCTCTCCACTGCTGCAGCAGATGTGTGTCCGTGTCTCATCTGTACAGTGGCAGGGCACAGCTGGAAAAGCCAAGGTACCTTCACAGCCCATGGCCGACATGCAGCTGGTTGTACCAGCCCACTGACACGTGGTGGTAACTGCCAGCCACACTGGTCTCAGCTCTTAACATCTGTTCTGGCCTCACAGACTCTGTCCTATGTAAAGCCTTGCAACAGAAGGGGAGTGTCTCCAGTGGTGTATGTCCACTCTAGAGGCCACTGCAGCACCCTCTGTGTGACCAGCGTAAGTCCATTATGGAGCTGGAGCCAAAAGAAGGGTGGTAAACCTGGGGCATCCCTTCATGCTGCTCTTGTGGTCTGTGCTGCTGCTGTAGACTACAAGAGCCCAGAGGCTACAATACCCTGTTGAATGGAGCAGAGACTGGTCTTCACCCAGTCCCACTATCCCGAGAGTCTCGCAGGTGGTGCACAGACTCCTCGTATAAAGCTCAGCTTGTTCACAAGCCATATTTCAGACATTTTCTACTGAAAGCTGAAGCAATCCACATATGACTTTGATTTAATGAAAATACCAACAGAATCAACTACAGTGTTAGAGAAAGGAAGTAAAAACTGAAAACAAGACTCATACGATGTTAGCTTCTTGTTTCTTTATTACAGGAACGTAAAAAGATGACTACTGCTGGTAGCAGTGAACTGATGAATTAGAGTAAACTGATACCCTCTCTTCAAAACATGGTATGTTCCATCCCATCAACAGCTTTCAGCACAGCTAGGCTAGGCTCAGATAGTATGGGTTATAGTGTGCTGTAAGCAACGAAGATGACAAAATGAAATTATGTGGGAGAAAAATGTTTCATGAACACAACTCTTGGTGTGTAAGAAATGGTGTAAATCTCAGGTCAAGGTGAAGCATGAGAGAGACCCGGACTGGAGGGCAGGAAATGAAATGACAGGGAGGGGCAGAGTCGGGAAGAATGCAGTGGGAGTGAGAGGGCCAACAGGCACAGCTTCCTGACGCAGGTCCCTGGGTCAGATACGTGCTAGCACTAGTGCCAGGGCAGGGGCAGGGATGCACATTGGGAATAAAACAGCAGATGCCTGGATGCCCTCAGGAGATGAAGTCTGTGGCCTTGTACCCTTATGTTAGTTAAGATTTAAAAACTGACTTGCACTTAGATTGCTTGCTTGGCTTAAAAATAGTGCTCTACTGGAGTGTCGCTTGTTGCCTGCAGGAAGACACGAGCTTTCAAAACTGTTCACCTTTGAATTCTGGAACATATAAAGGCCAAAAGTTTCCACAAAGCTATTGTCCTTCTGGTGGTGACTCCAAAAGCCCAATATGAAATGCCCAGGATCCTGAAAAGCATGAAAATGCAGGGAGTAGACACCTCTATGGACACCTCTCCAGGTTTATTCCTTTTAATCCTCCAAGTATCTGCAGAGGTTTTCTGGAGGACCAGGTTAAACCCGGGCCAGCAGTTCCCTTAACCACTGTTGCATTTCACATGAAAAACAGACAAACCAGCCAAGCCCTTAACTAAGCAAACTGTACTGTACTAGCAAATGAGGTGCTCACTTTGCAAAGCAGATGGCACAAGTCTGAAAACCCAAGAGAACTAATACTATGAAACAAGAAATCAGAATAATGGTGCTTTGATGGGTGAAGCACATCTTTGTGAGGTAGGTAAC
Source organism: Nestor notabilis (assembly GCF_000696875.1). Taxonomy (NCBI): domain Eukaryota; kingdom Metazoa; phylum Chordata; class Aves; order Psittaciformes; family Psittacidae; genus Nestor; species Nestor notabilis. The sequence continues at coordinate 23,880 of NW_009915253.1, read as the reverse complement.
ATGATCTGCACTTCCCAAACTGCATCACTGAGACCAGAAAATATGTCAATAAGCCAGTGCAGTGAATAGAAGCAGAGCTGGTGGTGTACTAACCCACCAACCAACACGATGATAAAAACCCCAGGATTCCTTAAATCAGGCTTATTTCAAAGTGATCTCACTGGAGGCCTTGTTTGTTTTTCCTGAACCTCCTTTTGGCACAGGAGTGCACAGAGTAAGGACACACACATGCTCATTATCTGTGCACATTTGCAGGCTGTAATTCTAGTAAACATTAGATAAAGAGAGAGAAAAAAAGAGAGTTCCCTGAACTCTGAAATAAAGACTAAAGCTTTGACTTCTGTTCCAATTAAAATGTTTGAAAGCAGCCTTCAGTTCAAGCCCTGGTTAACCACTGGTGTTCACGGACTGACACAAGGATTCACACCAGCACCATACATGGGAAACCCATTGGTTTGTAAAGAATGCATCTGGCAGGACTGAGCAGTCCACATACAAGCTGTCACGACTTCCACTGGGGTACTCCATTAGTCTGTGTGTCCACTACAGAAACTGTGCTTGCCTGCCTAAACCTATGGATGTCTACATGCTTCAGTTTTTGTCTGAAAATATCTCTACCAAATCAAACCAAGCCAGATGTTCATCCTGCAATGAGACAACAGCAATATGAGGATGAGCATATGGCATTTCAGTTCTTACTTGCTAGCAGAAATCCAGCAGAAATTATTACCTAGTTACTTTTCAATATGCACACCTCATTAACCCAGTGCAACCTTTACACATTTGCACCTTCACACCACTTCAAGGCTCTGTCAGCCTTTCTTCCATAAAACTCGCCTGCCAGAGATCATGTTATTTGAAAAATTCCTCATATGAAGGATTTGGCTCAATAAGGAATTCATATTATACAGTTCAATACAAATTTACTATGATTTTCTTCTTGCTTTGCATTAAGAGAATGTTACCTGTTCTTTTTTTCTTTGGCAAAGAAAGATATTACTGTGTACACTTGATCCTTCATTTGGATTCCTGCCTTCTGATATTTAGATAAACATAATTTAGTACATCAGAAATATTTAATGTTTTATGCAAAGAGCTTCTGTTCACATTCAGTGGAACTTCTTTTGCTAACCTATGCGCAAAAGGATTCTTGTATAAGAGGAACCAGTTCGGCTTCCACATGAGCAGCTGTTAATGCAGGCACACATTCAAACATGCCGTTGTCTGAAATAGCAGCGCTCTAGACGTTGAAAGTCAAGAAGGGCCAGCTCAGGTTGCAGGGCTGCATGGCCACCCCTGTGCCATCGTGTCACCACCAGCCAGTGAAATCCTCCTCCTGCTGTGGGCCTGTTCCTGGTCATTCCTCACACTTCCTACAAGTACTGGGATTGGCTTTTAAGCAGCGATTCATGAAGGTATCACACTGCTCTGCCCCTCTTGCTGCTGCCTTGGCTCACCGCATTCACTTCCCTCCTATTTTCTGCAAACCACCACACAACAAATTCTGTTCCAAACATCTCCCCACTTTTCCTTATCCAGAAGGTAGTTTAAAATCACAAACAGTAAGAACGTGCCACTTGAAGCCACAGCTGCGACTTGTTCACACTTTGACTTCAGAAGTTCTGATTTGTTGATTTTTAGTTACGGCAATTTCCAGCAGATTTCCCATTCCCTTGGCAGTAATGAAGAACAATTGTTTTGTCTCATCACAGTCATTAGGAAATATGTGTTGCTTAATGCTTAGTTACAATGATTTACGAACTATAAATGCCTACAGCGGAGACACATTTTTCAGGGTTCTGCACACAGACTGCTTCAGCTGCAACACCAGACTGTCAGCCCTGCTTTGCATGAGAGCACAGGCTGCACCAGACCACTGTCAGATGGAGACCTCCAGTTTGCGTCTCAGATTTCTCTGGCAGAGTGACCCTGGGAACATTCTGCTTCCTGGCAGTGAATAGCAAAGAACCACCAATTAGTTGCATTTGTCTCCTAATACTGTGTATTTTAGAAGTGTTCCTCCTTTGAAGCATTCGCAAGAGCAGTACAAAGATACCAGGCAACACGAAACTCAGCTGGAGCACTTCAGTAAGTTTAAGGTAACAGGTGACTCACGCTGCCCTGCGAGTGCAGGTACAGAATTATCTCTACTGCCACCAGAAATTAATTTCATCATGTTAATAGAGATTCGAGATTCATGATTCAACAGTTATTTCAGCACTTACAGAGAACTGCAGGTTACGAAACTGCAATGACGTTTGAATTCTTCTAGAAAGCCCCAACGACAGGGATGAGAAATGCAGTAACGATTTGCAACAACAATTTCTACGTCATTCTGGATGATTTAGGAAAGTCTATCCCAAGTAACCAATCTACAAGGATTAATGTTGAAATGTAAGAAATGACCACTGAATGAAGGAAAAGCATTCTGACGTAATTCTCATGTCATTTAAGACTTATTTCAGTCACCAATGCGAATCTGAGTTAAACAAAGAAACAGGAACAACTTCAGAAACAACTGCCTTAAAGAAACAAGTTAACTTGTGTGGTAGCTGAGGAAGAAATCAGCTCTGTCAAAATTCAACTTGAGGTAACATTTAAACACATGCCAGACTTCTGCAAATTCTGAATGTGATGACAACATTACCCTTTTTCTGAGTTTGCAGGAGAGTTTTCATTTGCAATTTGCACTTTTTAGTATTACTTTAAAATGATGCTACTGAACTTCTGAATAAATCACTTAATTTGCATTTCCCTAATGTATTATGACCAAACATATTTTGATTAGAAAAATAGCTACCTAGCCCATCTACAATATATGGGCATGGTGATAATTTTAATTACTTCAGATACTAAAACCAGAGATAACTTATGCTAAAATCAATCTCCAGATCAGCTGCAGACCCCAAAACTGACTAAATCTTCTGTTTCAATAATTTAAAGTGAAACCATGTTCTTTCTCTCGTAGAAGCTTTCCATGATGATATTCCTCACAGTGCCAGATCATGTCCACTAATGAAATACCTGTTGTATTGTGGCAACCAGAAACAATACCTACCCATGACAGTCACACAACAGATCATCCCCTTCTACAAAGCAAACTACCAATATGAGTGAAAACAGAAGCCCTTGAAGATAAAAATATATGGTAAATGAACAAGCTACTATGAGGTAAGATAGGTGTGGAATAAATGTGAGCACAGGCACAGCCCACTGCAGTATAGCCTAAATGCATCTGTTTTACACTCCAGTTTACCTTGCATGATCTTGTCCACCAAGTTTTATAACACTGGAAAAAATCACTTAATCCCTCCATGCTTGTTTTCTCTCTCAATTACTTATTCTGTTTTAGCTCTTCAGCCTGAGAACAGTTTGAAACAACAATCTGTCTTGGATTTGAAGAGTGCTTTAGCAAAATGGAGTCCCTGGATCAAGGTATCTAGACTGCAACAGTAACTAAATAAAAGAAATCTTATTGCCCCGTAGACAATCTAAACTGACCTATGTCATTGTGCTGAAACAGTGAAACTCCCTATGACAACAGCTTCAAGAGGAAGTAGGCTAAAGTCTGTTCCTGTAAGAGAGACAGATTGTATTCCTTGAAATCTAGTGTACAGGAGGTAAATTAATTCTTCAGAATCAACCTTTCAAAAGGAAGATGCTAATGTTTACAAGTACATTGAAAGGCACAGCTGCCCTTTTTCACTAACAGAGGTATGTATATACAGAACAAACTCCTCTTGTAGTCAGATGTTTACCACATCCTTATTTCAAAGAGTAGCAGTCATTACACAGTGAAGTTCAAACAGCGCTTTGGATATCTTTGGGTTTAAAAAGTGAAAATATATGAATTTGGAACATACACACAATTTTTCAAACCTTTTCAATGCACAGTTCTGGAGCTGCTTATGTATACAGTATAACTGAAATACAACGAAGTAGGAAAGGCTACTTCAGGCTCAAGCTTTTTCTTTGTTACATTTTGTATGCCCTCATAGATAATCATAAATCTCAAGGGGCCTCTAGACCACGTGCTCAATACCTGAAATCTTACATAAGAGAGAGACAGCCCAGACAGCACCTTCAATTCAGTAACATCAGTGAAAATAAACCAGGCAAATCTAAAGAAACCATGCTCTAAAAGCTCATTTACACTGAGCGTAGCTGCCATTTCTCAGGGCAGGAACCTGCCCACTCCTGAAAGGCTCATTATCAATGCGCAACAAACAACCTCAGTAAAATGGGGTAGCACCACCACCGTGCACTAATGTAATAATAAACAAAACCATATTTACTACATATATTTATTTGTGGCGTTCACTCATACTGAGAATACAGTTACAAATTACGGAGATAGTACATACTGAAAGACCACATGGTTAGTCAAGATACAGAGTATTAGTAACAGAAATGTACTTACTTAGAGAAGTGAATGTAATTTAGGTATACTATGACTGTATAATTCTCTGTTCATGAAAAGACATATGACAATTGAAATATTCAGAAAAGGAGCATGCTTGGGGGGGTTGTTTGGTTTGTTTTTTTTCTAAGAGGCTTTCCTTTCTGCAGCATTGCAGCTGCTAGAAAAGTATCATTTCATTAACCTCTGACTTAACAAATGAGATCAAGAATTATTCAGATGCAATTCAGATGCCCAGCTCAGTGAAGCCCATGTCACACATCAAAACAAAGACAACAACCCTCTTCACTCACACCCATAAACAGGAAAGAAAAATATACATGGTAGCAGAACAGAGACATGTAGGTTACTTCTGCCAATACTTAGTCATTTAAAATTTCATAAACATTATATGTTATTTAGCAACAATTCAGGAGTGGCTAAGTAGAAAAAAAAAGATTCATTAGGTTTGCAGAATTAATTTTATTTGGGATTTTCAAGGCAATGGCAAGCAAGAGAGTCAGCTGTCTGATCAGCATGGGAGGAGAAAATCTGCTGTCTTTGAAAACCTCCAACTTACTGTGTAGTACCTTTCTAGCTTTCATAAAAGAGTACCTAATTGATTCATATCCCTAGGTTATTTACAAACAAAGGATTTCACAGCTACGTACAGAATGGGTCAAGATTTCATTTAATTTCATACAATGTTCCTGAAGAGTAACATTTAAAATCCTTTTATTCTGAGCATTCAGAAAATAATCCATAAGCCTGTAAGTGTTGTCTGAAAACAATTGAAATGGAAAACAGTCCTAGAAAGGAATTCTATTAAATCTAGTCCTCTCCACAAACATGAAAACAATACTAATTGTATGGTTCACTCCGGTCCCTGTGGGCAGAATAAGAAGTTATCCTTCATGACATACTTCACAAAGACAATGACCTTACAGAGTTGTTATATACAGAGCAGAACACCTAAATCACTTTTTAACCACCCTCACAAAGAAACGTTTGCTTAGTAACATTTCAACAAAAAGGCAAAATTTTCAGCGTAAGGCTGAAACAACTTTATTTCCAAAGCACAACAAACAGCTTTGTTCTACAAGATTTACTTCAGGCAGGTATTAACAACATTAAATCCATGTACGGAAGAAACACTACATTAACCTAGTAAATAAAGGAATGATCTGTACATTAAAGACATAGAAAAACTCAAACTATTTCTCAATCTTTTCATGAACTAGCAGGTATGAAATTATGGGGAGGCATTAAAAAAACTACGAGGTTGCAGCTTATTACTGTCTATATATCAGTATGCATTATTATATTATTCAGATTTCTTGGGGATGACTTCTAAAAGAATATTCTTCTTCCAACTGGAGCACACACAAAAAATACAACAATAGATTTA